>NC_137679.1:43337667-43342667 GCF_963989245.1 Nansenia antarctica | reverse complement strand
TCAAGGACCCAGAGATTGAAATAGTTAACTACACAGTCATCAGAAACGACAGGAACAGGTATGGGGGTGGTGTCTGCATGTACATTCACAACGATATTATCTTTAACACCCGGAATGACCTGAATCGTGACAAATTAGAATCTGTTTGGGTTGAAATTATCTTTAACAAAGCAAAACCGGTGCTGGTTGGTACTATCTACAGACCTCCCGATCAGAGTGATTTCTATGATATTCTTGAGGGGTGCTTGGATGACGTTGACTGTGTGGAAAAGATTCTTATTGGGGATTTGAACACGGACATGCTCAGAAATGAAGCATCCGTTTTCAAATCCTTCACTAGGTTTTCTGAATTACACGGTCTCCGTCAACAAATTACCAAACCCACTAGGGTGTGTATTTCTACTCAAACCACCATAGATCTCATTCTAACATCGGATGAGTCCAAAATCTCCAAGAGTGGGGTTATTGTATGTGGGCTAAGTGATCATTACATGATCTTTTGCACTCGTAAAAAACATAAACCCAAGGCTGGCGGTCATAAAACTGTAACCACTAGATCCCTTAAATCCTATTCTAGTGAGGCCTTAAACCACAAACTGGAGAATCAAGACTGGTTAGATGAACTAAAATGCACACAGGTTGAAGAGGCATGGCTAGGTTTCAAAACCAAATTCCTAAATATTATTGACAGTATAGCCCCCATGAGAACCACCAGGGTTAAAGCCCGATCGGAACCATGGATGAATTCGGACATTCTAAATGCTATGAAAGTCAGAGACCTAAAATGCTCTGAAGTTCAAAAATGCAAATCAAAATTAGTGAAACACTTAAACGAAGATCACAAAACCCACTTTGAGAAAATTAAAAACAATGCAACAAACTATGCAATCAGGTAATTACCATGACCAAATCTGCTAAGAAAGAATACCTCGATAACAAAATCGAAGAAAACTTAAACAAACCACGTGACCTTTGGAAGCTACTTAATAGCCAACTAGGTTGCAGCCAAAAACTCAAAACCAGGTCTACAAACATCAGCATAAAATCTGGAGATTCTCTCCTTACAGACAAGCTGGATGTGGCTAAGTGCTTAAACACTTTCTTTACAACCATAGCCACTAAATTAGTTAACAATCTACCACCCCACTCAGGGCGTTATGGTGTAGAGCACATCCGTGCGTTCTACAATAAACTGGGTGTACGCAAAGATGATTTTAAAATCTCCATGGTGTCAAACGATGAGGTGTTTAAAAAGCTGGGCGCTGACTTCCGGTGGGCTGGCAATGGAGTAGAACGTGTTTCGCTTGAGCTCCCGTCGGACTTCTGTTTTATTTAATTTAATAAGCTTTCTACATTACAAAATACTGGGAAACTTGTCTCTAACATATTCCTAAAATCAAAAGTCTGTGTATTTAGGGGTCAATGGCTGCAAATCTGCGCAAATATAAGTACACTCCGTCCACTACTAGGCCAAAAGCCACCGCGACGTCGAGTCCCACAGCTACCCCGGCTCAGACGGCCCCGCCCCGGACAGACAGCCCAGTGATGGACGCTGTAGCGTTGAAAACAGAGATCCTCCTCTCGCTGAAATCCGACATTGCCGAGGTGATAAAGACAGAGATTAAAAATGCACTAGCCGAAGATTTCAACTATATTAAAAGTGAACTTCAAGCAGTAAAATCGGAAATCATTAACAATACTGCGGCGGTTCAGTCTGAGATTGACCAAATAAAGGCTACAATCACGGAGGTGGAGGGCGGCCTGTCAACGTGGTCGGACGAGGTGGTGGCCCTGCGGACTACGGTGACGGGCTTGAAAGCAGAGGTAACCGGGCTCAGAGAGAGATGCGACGACATGGAGGGAAGAATGAGGAGATGCAACATCAGAATACTAGGGGTGGCCGAGACGAATGGATCATGCTCTACTGCATCGGTCTCGAAACTACTGAAGGAAGCGCTACAACTGGATAGAGATGTGCTTGTGGACCGTTCACACAGAACCCTGGCTCCGAGGAGACCGGAGGGGAAACCACGCGCCATCATTGCTAAACTCCATTACTACCAGGACTGCGTTGAGGTGCTGAGCTGTGCGCGCACTCGAGCTCCTCTCCGGGTCAACGGGCAGACCATCGCCATCTTTCCGGATTATGCTGTCAACGTCGCCAGGGCCAGGGCTGCGTTCACGGAGGTCAGGAAGCTGCTGCGCAACCGTCAGGGCATTCGGTATGGTATACTGTTTCCAGCCCGACTCCGCATCACACACAACGGAGAAGAAAAGGAATTCACAGATGCAGACAAAGCGATGGACTACGTTAAGAAGAACGTCATGCCGGCAACAGGTTCAGGGTAGGTCTCCCCCAGCCACGGACCAGTGGGTCTCAGTGTCATTACAAGACCAACTTTGACGGGACGATATCTGTTTAAATATATTACCATCGTCAATGCCACCCCTTTGTTGTTATTGTAGTTCTTCACAGCAGTTTACATGCAAGTGTTGAAGGAGACTGGACATATGTTAGTTCAATTTAAAACTTACCCCAAGGGGGAAATAATCTATCTGTTTATTCATAAGGGGCAGGGAAGTTAAAATTACCTGACCAGGAGACTGTTTTTATTTGTTTCTTAATTTCCACTGCGTTAATGCTTCTCTCCGATTCTTTTATTTATTTCTGCCTCTAGACATCATTATTATTACTCTTATTTCTTTATATATACATATACAATGTAAAATATATTCGACAATGTCGAAATTAAGGTTAGGGGGTTTTCACCCTCCTTTTGTTTTACCTCAAGGTTCGACGGGAGCCTGAAATGTTAACAAACTACTCCTAGCTATTCTGTTTGGTACTATAACCAAGCAAAGGCGAACCCTCTTAAAGGTTGTTCGCACAGCTGCCTGTTCAGACTCGCAGCCTGGGACCATGTCCCAAAAGTCTGTCCAGACACTCATGTCGGTTGAGTGTCCGGATTTTTCATTTTTATTTCTATGTTCAGATCCCACTGTTCCACAGGGATCATACCGGAAGAATAAGAGCAACGTGTATGTTTATGTATTTTGTTTTCTCTTGCATTATTTTGTTTTTTTCCCTTATATGTACTCCCCAACTCCCCCACACCTCCTACCCATACCCACCCCTCATATATCCACACACCCACACTCACACAATCACACACATAGACACTGTACTACATGCAGTTCACAATCTTCTCCTATTCATGTGCCTATCCTTGCCATCACCATGCCTACAGGTAAAATTAAGATCCTCCCTAATTCTTACTCTGAACCATGGGATCACTTAAGGTTATAAGCTATAACGTTAAAGGCCTTCACAATCCTATAAAACGAAAGAAAATCCTTAATCAGCTAAAAAGAGCCAACTGTCAGATAGCATTCCTACAGGAGACCCACCTGTCGGATATGGAACATGAGAAACTAAAGAAATCCTGGGCAGACAGCGTGTTCTACTCATCACATCAGTCAGGTAGAAAGAGAGGAGTGGCTATATTGATACATAGGCAGGTTAACTTTACACCAACAACGGTCCACAAGGACATTGAGGGAAGATTCATTTTAGTGAATGGATCTATAGATGGGATACATGTATCCCTCATGAACATATATGCTCCAAATGAGGATGAGCCTGGCTTCATTAGCACAGTCATTAACACAGCAATACAACACAGCTCCGGTATCCTACTGTTGGGAGGAGACTTCAACTGTGTTATGTCCCAGCTAATGGATAGACAACCTACCTCCAAAACTCCCACTTCTAGAATGAGTAGAATGCTTAAACACTTGTCGATAGAATCAGGCCTAGTGGACGTTTGGAGAAGCAGATTCCCTAAAGGAAGAGATTTTACTTTCTACTCGCACAGACATTCATCTTATTCGAGAATTGATTATTTCTTTACACCCAAAGCAGAACTACACAGGATAGAAGACATAAAGATCTTACCAATTACTCTATCTGATCATGCACCTCTTGCATTATCATGGAACATAGGTCACAGGCCAAAAACCAAACAATGGAGATTAAATACATCACTTCTAAATGATGAGGAATTTATCACATTTGTAACAACTGAACTAAAGTATTACCTAGAAACTAACGACTCACCTGAAATATCACCTCTCATCCTATGGGACTGTGCTAAGGCATACATTAGAGGTCGCATTATCTCATACGCGAGCGCGAAAAAAAAGAATAGAGAAGCAAAACAAGGAGAATTAGAGGATAAAATAAGGCTGCTTGAACAACAGCATAAAAGAACACCAACCTCCAATCTACTTAATGCTCTCAAACAAGCACGCAGGGATCTAAATAGCCTAATCACTGAAAAGATTGAGGGCAATTTAAGGTTTACCAACCAAAAATATTATGAAAATGGAAACAGAGCAAGTAGATTATTAGCACTAAGACTAAAAAAACAACAATCATCGAATATAGTACAGAAATTAAAAACTCATAACTCGACTCTCACAAAACCTGATGAAATCTCAAGGTCTTTTGCAGAATTTTATAAATCTCTTTACAAAAATACGGACACCTGCACAGATGATAATGAATTGACAGCATTTCTGAAAGACATCAAACTAAAAGAGCTATCTGAACCTATGGCAAAAGAACTAGATGAACCAATTGAAGAATGGGAAATACAAGAAGTGATCTCTACACTAAAAAACAATAAAAGTCCTGGACCGGATGGGTTTAGTAATGAATTCTATAAAACATTTAAAGAGACAGTATGTCCCTTATTGCTAAAAGCATACCACCATACATTGCAATCTGGAACCACGGCCCCCTCATGGAGGGACGCAACAATAGTTGTAATACATAAAGAGGGCAAGGACCCCACCCAATGCCAATCATACAGACCCATCTCACTTTTATGCACCGACCTACGTATATTAACAGCCATCCTAGCAAGACGCGTCAATAAAATTATCACACAAGTTATCCACCCCGATCAGACCGGGTTTATAAAGGGAAGATACTACGG
>NC_137679.1:43257667-43332667 GCF_963989245.1 Nansenia antarctica | reverse complement strand
GTTGACAGAGTGCAGCAGCTTGCACTGGGCCTGGTCTTCAAGATTCGCTACACCACAAAGACACCCAAGTACCTGTCAACATACTTCCAAAAAGTGAACAACGTCCACACATACAACACCAGAGGAAGCTCCACGAACCACGTTCAACCGCGTTGCACCACAAACAAGGGGTTAAACTCGTTTGCAAACTATGCAGTAAAAATGTGGAACGCCCTTCCTATAATCTTAAAGGAGTGCAAAACACTGCCCACCTTCAAAACCACTCTCAAATTGTTTTTACAGGAGGCTGCAATCCGTAACTGGACCCTCTAAATCAAAAATCAGATTAAAAGACCCGAACTACCCACTGTACATACTTTGTGTTTTGTCCCCCGCCCCCACCTGTGGTGTATGTCCCCACCTGTCCTACCCGCTGTACATACCTGATGTTTTGTTGTATTGTTCTTCCCATGATGGATGTATTTTTATCCTGTAGATAGTAATAGTTATTTGTCTGTATTATCTTGTAGATAGTACTAGTTTGTTTTGTCGGTCTTACATGTAACGATGAATTGAGAATCAAGGACCCCAATTGAAATAGCCAGTGGCTTTCTTGGGTTTTTATCCTGTTAGTTGACCTTGTATGTAATATGTACTTTCATGTACCTACTTCTGCAAATCTTCTAATAAAGTTTTCAATCAATCAATCAATCAACCTCTCCCTTTCTATCTCTCTTTCTCTCTCCCTCTCTCTCTCTCTCCCTCTCTCTCTCCCTCCCTCCCTCTCTCAGACCGTGGGAAACAGAAACTAGGTTGATCTGATGTTGTTGTTTTTGTTGTTTTGGGTGTGTGTGTGTCTCTGTGTGTAGTGTACTGTGTGTATGTGTGTGCGTGCGCGCCTGTGTGTGTGCCTGTGCGCCTGTGTGTGTGGCTATTCTTGTTAATCTAATGTTGTTGTTCTTGTTGTGTCTGTGTGTGTGTGTGTGTGCCCAGGTGTACAGGCAGGACTGCGAGACGTTCGGCATGGTGGTGAGCATGCTAGTGGCCAAGGACCCGGGCCTGGAGGAGCAGCTGCAGACCCCGCTCAGGGAGAACCTGAGGGAGATGGGCAAGCGTTGCCTAGACGACCTCAAACACTTCATCACCGAGCTGGACGGTGTTATTTTCTCATAAGCTAACGTAGTACTGTCTGTACTGCCTGCTCATACTGCGCCTTGTTGTTGTTGTTTTTTTACAGAAAGGTAATTGTATCCAGTAGTTCACATTTTCTCTGTAAAATACTTTGTACTCATTTCTAATTCTGGAATGATTTCTTTATTTTTTTGTCGTTGGGATATGTTGAGATTCTATGTTGAGCAAAAATATTTGAGTGTTAATTAATTAAATAAATAAATAAAAATATGGATTTTGTAAACAATCAAGACTGCGCTTCGTTTGTACCTTACTTATGGCCCGGTTCGTTTTCCTTTCTCCACTGCCAACCGAGCCGTACCGGGCCATAGTACCCCTGCCTTTTTTAGTTCCAGTTCGAGAGGGGTAGCAAAAGTTAGCGAAAGGTACTTTTTTGCCAGGCTGCGTGTGACGTGTGACGCTGCACACCATTGATTGGTCAATGGAAATCGTCATCCCATGTTCATAGACTTCATCGCTAACCGCCATTTTTAAATACCACAACAGATTTCGCTCTTGGAAAATGTCACTTACTGTTTCTGTGATAAGTTCTTAATAGGGCTGTTACGATTCGGCGACGTCGTCGACGTAATCGACTACGTCAATACGTCGACTTGCGTAATGTGCGTCGGTGCGTCGTAAATCAAAAACTTTTTTTTTTTAAATAACCAAAAAAATCACCCCCCCCAAAAAAAGCAAAAATGAAATGGCCTATCACAGCAGTACGTCTGCAATGAACGAGCACCTCAAGCGAAAGCATCCTGGAGCTCTTTGTGAAGACAGCCGCAAGATAGCACCACCGTAAGTCACCGTTGTATTTCTGTTCACTTTTCCGGCCGTGTATGAGTGAAAAATGGATAGCTACTAGCTAATGTTACACAAGCAATGTAGCTCACCACAGTTTGTATGTCTTGTCTTCTGGTGTTAGTAACGTTAGCTATGTAGCTGGCTAGCTACGGTAGCCTATTGTCATTGTGGTGCTCGCACCTACTGTACGTTATCTAGCTCGTAGCTCGCATGCTACGTTAACATAAATTTAGCTAATCATAACATAGCAGCGAGAGTAACGTTAGCTAGCTATGTAGCTACTAGCTAGCTATGTGTTGTGGTGATGGACAGACTTCTAAATGGCCATGTTGGCATTCAAGTTGGCTAAACATAGCAGTGAGGTGGAAATTAAGGGGCCTACACATGATCATATTATTATTATTATTTTCTTTTTTTATCGAACAGCAAAAAAATAATCTAATCGACTAATCGAAAAAATAATCGTTAGAAAAATAGTCGTTTGGGACAGCCCTACCTCTTAATAAAGATTAGAAAAATTATGATGACCATCTTATTATCTTAGTTTAATGTCATTTCAATGCATCATATAACTTTTATTTACAACAAGCATAACAATTTTTTTTATATTATGGCGATGTGCTGTGCTGTTCCTCAGTCCAGCGCGCTTCATCATCCCCCTTCTAAAACTGCCATCTCCCCTTTTCATCCCTTACGTCATTTTATCAATGAGCATGGTATTACTGTTATTTAAACATTTAAGCCTCTTTCACACACAGTTTCCTGTAACTTCAATGGAATCCCAAGCTGTGCCGTCCAGGCGTTTCCGCCGTTCACTCATGAGCCAAATGCCAGTAGATTCGCGTCTTGCTCCCTTTAACATGTCGGCGATTCCCTGGTTGCGAGATCTAAACTACTAGAACTGAAAGCGGCAAGTAACAGGCACGTAACATCCATATGCTGTATATATAAATAAATATATTTGACTACCAGCAAGACACCGGAGCACTCGTATCTATAACAAACGCGGAGATTGTATGAGCCCCGCGTCAGTCAGCCTTTCTGTAGAAATACATCGCTTCCCAATCCCTGGTTGCGAGATCTAAACTACAAATCTACTAGAACTGAAAGCGGCAAGTAACAGGCACGTAACATCCTTATGCTGTATAAATAAATATATTTGACTACCAGCAAGACAGCGCAGCACTTGTATCTATAACAAACGCGGAGATTTGACAGGCTTCCGGTTGAGACACGGACAAGATGGCAGCATAAAGAAGGCTCTCCCGTTCAATTACGTTCTTAAAGTCCCTCAAACTTAGAATTTCATACCAAATTTCATACCAAATAAATAGTGAAAGAGGGCAGAGATGAACACTAGGAAAAAGGACAAGAAGCAACTGCAGCAACAGTTTCCAAATGAAAAAAGTCGTAGCAACTCTCCTAATGCTAGCAATGATGACCACGAGGGCGATTCAATGCTCCCGGAAAACACAGTAGATTTGGGTCTGATTCTGAGAGAACTGAGAGATTTCCGACGGGACAATAAGACAAGGATATAAAAGAAGAAATAACGAGTGCAAACGTTAGACTGGAGGAGGCAGAAGGGCGAATTGTGAATGCTGAGGAGAGAATTCAGAACACAGAAGATATCCTGACAGAAATGCTAAAGCTACAGGCCAGGACAGAAGAGAAGCTAACCGACCTAGAGGGCCGCTCCATACGGGATCATATCCGAATCAAGATCTACGAGACCGTGGAAGAGGCGACGCAGGACATGGCTAACAGAGGTCTCCCCATCAAGCCCATCGGAGCCCCGGAGACGCTGATGGAGCAATTGAGGCAGCTGACATGGCAGACAGGCGGTCAAATGACTTGGTCGGAACTAACTGTTGTATAATCTGAATTTAAACATTTGAAATGTGGTTTGATGGTGGGGAGCAGACAGTTTTTGACTGAAACGGATTGTTTGATCGAATTGAATTAACTGCATGGTCAAGGGGGTGAACTGAAACAAAACGTTGTGGGTTTCGGACAGTCGTTTTCTCTCAGGCTGTTGCAATAGGTGCAAGTTGATGTTGCAAAATTAGCTTGATAGCTGCCTGATGATTAGCATTCGAATGAGCCTGGTTTTTCACTACAGAGACGGGGACAAGAGTTGGAATTGTCTTATTTGACAATCATTTAAATCAAGGACCTCCTATTCAACCAGTTGCTATCAATCAACGTTTATTTTTGATAAACCAAAACCAGTCATCCAACCATGAGAGAGACTATGAAGTGTGTGAGCCACTGCCAGGCCAGCCAGCTTCTACACAACAAGTTTGTGTTAGTCCTGGGGGACTCCGTTCAGCGAGCGGTATACAAGGACATTGTTGTCCTGCTGCAGAAGGATGGATATCTCTCTCTGCCCCCAGCTCAAGACCAAGGGGGAGGTAAGCTTTGAAGGGGACCACCTGGTGGAAGGCGGCCGCATGGCTCTAATGAACAACGGGACGGAGTACCGCGAGGTGCGTCAGTTCCGCTCGGACCACCACGTCGTGGCAGAGGAGACGCAGGCTACAAGGAGAAATGTAAAAGCTACAAAAGAGACCCACCACCCACAGACGGGGAGTCCGGTAAAAGCTGAGTGAAATGATTAGTTATAAGCAACGACTGCCCTATTATTTTGAGCTTCTCTGAGACCAAGTTTGATGAATCCATCAAAGACCCAGAGATTGAAATAGTGAACTACACAGTCATCAGAAACGACAGGAACAGGTATGGGGGTGGTGTCTGCATGTACATTCACAACGATATTATCTTTAACACCCGTGATGACCTGAATCATGACAAATTAGAATCTGTTTGGGTTGAAATTATCTTTAACAAAGCAAAACCGGTGCTGGTTGGTACTATCTACAGACCTCCCGATCAGAATGATTTCTATGATATTCTTGAGGGGTGCATGGATGACGTTGACTGTGTGGAAAAGATTCTTATTGGAGATTTGAACACGGACATGCTCAGAAATGAAGCATCCGTTTTCAAATCCTTCACTAGGTTTTCGGAATTACACGGTCTCCGTCAACAAATTACCAAACCCACTAGGGTGTGTATTTCTACTCAAACCACCATAGATCTCATTCTAACATCGGATGAGTCCAAAATCTCCAAGAGTGGGGTTATTGTATGTGGGCTAAGTGATCATTACATGATCTTTTGCACTCGTAAAAAATATAAACCCAAGGCTGGCGGTCATAAAACTGTAACCACTAGATCCCTTAAATCCTATTCTAGTGAGGCCTTAAACCATAAACTGGAGAATCAAGACTGGTTTGATGAACTAAAATGCACACAGGTTGAAGAGGCATGGCTAGGTTTCAAAACCAAATTCCTAAATATTATTGACAGTATAGCCCCCATGAGAACCACCAGGGTTAAAACCCGATTGGAACCATGGATGAATTCGGACATTCTAAATGCTATGAAAGTCAGAGACCTAAAATGCTCTGAAGTTCAAAAATGCAAATCAAAATTAGTGAAACACTTAAACGAAGATCACAAAACCCACTTTGAGAAAATTAAAAAACAATGCAACAAACTATGCAATCAGGTAATTACCATGACCAAATCTGCTAAGAAAGAATACCTCGATAACAAAATCGAAGAAAACTTAAACAAACCACGTGACCTTTGGAAGCTACTTAATAGCCAACTAGGTTGCAGTCAAAAACTCAAAACCAGGTCTACAAACATCAGCATAAAATCTGGTGATTCTCTCCTTACAGACAAGCTGGATGTGGCTAAGTGCTTAAACACTTTCTTTACAACCATAGCCACTAAATTAGTTAACAATCTACCACCCCACTCAGGGCGTTATGGTGTAGAGCACATCCGTGAGTTCTACAATAAACTGGGTGTACGCAATGATGATTTTAAACTCTCCATGGTGTCAAACGATGAGGTGTTTAAAAAGCTAGGCGCTCTACACTCAGAAAAGGCCACGGGCCATGACAATATTCCAGCCAGATTTCTAAAAGACTCAGCTGCCTCCATTACCCCAATCATCACCCACATAATAAACCTCTCCATCAAACAGGGACACGTCCCCCTTGACTTTAAAATAGCAAGGGTAACCCCACTGTATAAAAAAGGAAGCAAATTAGACCCAGGCAACTACCGACCTGTTTCTATTCTTAATTCCATCTCGAAACTTATGGAAAAAATAGTTTATGAACAGGTCGATAGGTACCTTACCGAAAAAAAGCTGATGTATGAATTTCAATCAGGATTCAGAACATCCCATTCTACTGACACATGCCTTCTCTATTTGAACGACCACATCAACCATGAGGTGGACTCGGGCAAGTACTGCGGCATGGTCATGCTGGACCTCCAGAAGGCCTTCGACACAGTAGATCACCACATATTGTTAGATAAACTGAAAGCAATTGGGTTCGATAGAACATCGGTGAGCTGGATGCAATCCTACTTAGAGGGGAGGGAACAGGTGGTTAGTGTGAACGGAACACTGTCCCCCCCCCTCCCGGTGACCTGCGGCGTTCCACAAGGAAGCATTTTGGGACCTTTACTGTTCCTAATATATGTGAATGACATGTCATCAGCATGTAATTGCAATTTGTTCCTGTTCGCGGATGACTCGGCTCTGCTGGTCTCTGACAGGGACATATTGCAGGTGGAAAAAGCGCTAAGCACTGAACTGAGTAGAATCTGCATCTGGCTAGCTGACAATAAACTATCAATACACCTAGGTAAAACTGAAACCATCCTATACGGATCCCCATCTAAACTCAGAAAGGCTGAAAATTTTAAAATAAAAGTGGGTAACATTAATATCACAAGAAAAGAGGATATTACATACCTGGGCTCCATCTTAGAGGCAAATCTTTCCGGAGATAAAATGGCAGCAAAAGTAATCAAAAAAGTGAACCATAAAACTAGATTCTTGTACAGGATATCCTCACTTGTCAGTAAAAACACACTGAGGACCCTATCAGGAGCTCTCATTCAATGTCACTTCGACTATGCCGTAACATCATGGTACTATAGAACCGCAAAGGCCCATAAAACAAGACTCCAGACAGCCCAAAATAAACTGGTTAGGCTTCTGCTAGGCCTCAACCCTAGGACACATCTAACCGCTGCTCATTTTTTGAGCCTTGATTGGCTACGAGTAGTTGACAGAGTGCAGCAGCTTGCACTGGGCCTGGTCTTCAAGATACGCTACACCACAAAGACACCCAAGTACCTGTCAACATACTTCCAAAAAGTGAACAACGTCCACACATACAATACCAGAGGAAGCTCCACGAACCACGTTCAACCGCGTTGCACCACAAACAAGGGGTTAAACTCGTTTGCAAACTATGCAGTAAAAATGTGGAACGCCCTTCCTATAATCTTAAAGGAGTGCAAAACACTGCCCACCTTCAAAACCACTCTCAAAAAACACTTACAGGAGGCTGCAATCCGTAACTGGACCCTCTAAATCAAAAATCAGATTAAAAGACCCGAACTACCCACTGTACATACTTTGTGTTTTGTCCCCCGCCCCCACCTGTGGTGTATGTCCCCACCTGTCCTACCCGCTGTACATACCTTATGCTTTGTTGTATTGTTCTTCCCATGATGGATGTATGTTTATCTTGTAGATAGTACTAGTTATTTGTCTGTAGTATCTTGTAGATAGTACAATTTTCTTTCTGTCTGTCTTACTTGTAACGATGAATTGAGAATCAAGGACCCCAATTGAAATAAGCCAGTGGCTTTCTTGGGTTTTTATCCTGTTAGTTGACCTTGTTTGTAATATGTACTTTCATGTACCTACTTCTGCAAATCTTCTAATAAAGTTTTCAATCAATCAATCAATCAATCTACTCAGAATTAAACGGACACTTTGGGTGGGTGAGTTCAGCTCATACTATTGAAACTGTTTGCTGGTTAGTATTAAAAAAAAACGTGAGTTACCTAGTTGAATAATTAAAATACAAATAAGAATTGGGAAACCTTCTCATACTGTTATCTCCAAGGGCCCTCTCTAGGCCAATGTTCTTCTCCAGCAGCTCTGTGACCTGAGTGCCATCGCCCCTGTTCTTATTGTCAAGGACATGATGCCTGTTCCCACATTTCTCGGGGCTTCAAAATAAAAGCGCAAGTCTTCCAGTAGGGGGCAGCAGATACCTGTGTCATGCTTTAGTCACAGTCATGAACATAATTTTCAACGAGCAGATTTTAATTTTAATTTGTAATCAGGGCATGTGTACTATTGCGATTGGTACATATGGAAATGATATAGACATGGGAATTATAGCTAGCACACAAGTACAATCAGACTAGGTCCAGTACAGTAGCTAGGGTTCATACAGTAAACCAAAGTAGTACACAAAGTAGATACAAATTATGAAATAAACAAATATAATAAAACGTAAACATACACATAAAAAAAGAAACGTATGAAAAATGTGCATCAGAAGATGTCTGAAAACTGTTACAGTTGCATAGTCAAACCCAGGATGCTAACCGTTTAGCCGTTTTTGTATACTTTCGACTTTTTCTGAACAAACTCAGCTATGTGACCTGACAATGATGTATCAACATAAATGATCCCAAAACACACACCAACAAAGGTTTCAAATGTTAGCACAGGTTGTATATAATGGTCATATAAAGATCACATTGAGAGACATCAAGCAATATACAATTATTTACCACAAAAAGCAGGGCTACACCGAGGCGTTCTTACATTTTTTGAAATGCTTCTCTTCAAAACAGGTTATGTACAGGCTTCCCAAATAGTGCAAATATATCATACAAGATTAAATTGAGACAAAATCAACCTATAAATAACAAAAAGCAGGTGTGTATTTTTGTGGGGGGTTTATTTTTATTCTTTTATTTTTTTCCTTTCAGTTCCTTTTTTTCTCCACCTGGTGGCAGTGTTTGCTAGTAAATGTCTCTTCCAGAAACTATCGACCAGACTACAGACTACATCAATCATCTGCCATCTGGCAAACTTTTAAAATGGTAAAGATGATTGATATATGATGATATAATATATGATTTCAAATTAAAATGATCATATAACCGTTTCTACTGCTGTCTTATCAACATCAGATATAAACTAGCATGGAGCTTCAAGCCAGCACTGGGAAGCTTATCACAATCCTGGATGTGGCTTCATATTGATTAGACGCCTCCGAACAAGTCATGTGATTTGATCACAGCGCTGTGATGGTTGACTCTTAAGAGAACACGGGCAAGTTAGGATTTCACCTTAAGTGAACAGAAGATATGCACAGAATAAATCAAAGAAATGAATCAAAATCCTTCAACCTTTGAGTCAATCAATCAATCAATCAATCAAATAGATTTTTACAAAAGCAGTTTTGTCTCAAAGTATTTAACAATAGAAACAATAGAAACAACTTTGAGACTGTACACCCAAAAAACAAAAAAACTCCCCGGTGGGAAGAAACCTTGAGAGGAACCAGGCTCAGAGGGGGAGTCGGGACCAGGAGTCAGCCCCATCTACAGCTCTCAGCAGGAGGGAGTCAGCCCCATTCACAGCTCTCAGCAGGGTCTACTGTTGGAGAACCTCTGGATCCTCTGTGAGGACATCTCTCCTCCTTCTCTCAGACTTCAGCGGTGAACCATCCACTGATCCAACCTCAGATAACAGCTCAGAATCATACCCTGTCTCTGCTCTGCTGCCTCCACTCACTGTAACACAACAACAACAACAACAACAACAACAGATCATATTCTGCTTTGCTGGTACACTGGAAGCAATACAGTACATCAGGAATATACATGTATGTATGTATGTGATGGAAGTTAGATCAAATTGATATTAGTATTATTGTCCTTGCTGTTGATGACATTATTCTTCCATACTCACAGCTTGGATTAATAATACCAATGCTCCCAGCAGTTCTAGGTGCCAAGGGTCCATTCTCAGAGCCAGACTCTGCTCTGCTGCCTCCACTCACTGAACAACAACAACAACAACAACAACAACAACAACAACAACAACAACAACAACAACAACAAAATCAACAACAACAGAATGTAGGAAAGCTAGCATGATATCAGAAAGCATGGTCTTCCAGATATCTGCAATAGCCTGCGACTGTTTGTGGTCGTTATATATTTTAATGACGACGTAATGATATTTTAAGGACAGTGTATGATCTTCATTCAGGAAGGTTAGTTGGTAGAACCATACTCACTGTTCAGGTCTCTGCTGCTAGCTCCTCTAGGTACCAGTGAAAGCTTCTTCAATCCCGCGTCTAGTTCTACTCTTGGATAAAACACATCTCCACTATTCACTGCCACCATCTCCTCTATCTTCTCCAGCAGCTCTGTGACCTGAGTGCCATCGCCCCTGTTCTTATTGTCGAGGACATGATACCTGTTCCCACATTTCTCAATAAGCCATTGGAGGGCCTTCCCTTCACTCTCAATGTGCTGCTCAATGGTTTTGTCTCCTAGACAGTCCCCACTGGTGAACAGCACCATAGTGTGACTCCACACTCCCTCACTAAGAAGCTCCAGGTGTGCCTCTGCAGCATTTGCCTCATTCTCTTTGAATGAAACATTCCCTGGTATGACCAGGAGGAGAGTGTGAGGTCCTGGAGGACACAGAGACACACTGCTTACAATCTCCTGTCTAACCAGTGCAGGAGTCTCCTCTTTAGGGTAATACGCCCACCAGCCTGGAGTGTTAACCACAGTGACCTGCCTCCCTGCTACCTCTCCCTGTATCTTCACACACTGAGGAGCTGCCTTCCTCAGGTCAAACTCCTCACTGCCCAGGATGGTGTTTCCTGATGATCTCTTCCCTGCTCCTCTCCACCCCACCAGGACAATCCTCAGCTCTGAGAGATGGATGGAGTCACCTGGGAGAGAGAGAGAGAGAGAGAGAGAGAGAGAGAGAGAGAGAGAGAGAGAGAGAGAGAGAGTTAGGAAGACACACACACACACACACACAGCATATTATCTCCCTTGTGTCACGTGGAACATATGATTACATGCTGTACAAGAGATTATATATAAGGTTAGATATTATGGATGATAATGTTGACTGCACATATATTTCACATGCATTTGAGGGTTAAAAATATGATTATCTAACCCTAGTGTTGAAAAGTGATTTTAAAGATCACAACCCTTCAGCCACCAACTATGACAGTGATCTGATATCAACTTTTCCTTCATAACAGTTGACTCTTTAATCAGTAATAATAATCTCACCTATGAATGTCCTGTGGATCTCTCTCTGTTTCTTCACCTTCTCCTGCCTCTGTTTTGCTCTCTCTTCTTTGGGTTTTCTCCACACTTCTATAGTCTTTACTATATCTCTTTCTATCTCATAATGACCTCCTCTGTTTCCTGCCACCATCTCATCTATCTTCTCCAGCAGCTCTGTGACCTGAGTGCCATCACTCTTGTTCTTATTGTTGAGGACATGATACCTGTTCCCACATTTCTCAACAAGCCACTGGAGGGCCTTCCCTTTTCTCTCAATGTGCTGCTCAATGGTTGTGTCTACCAGATAGTCCCCATGGGTGAACAGCACAATAGTGTGACACCAGACTCTCTCACTGAGAATGTCCAGGTGTCCCTCTACTGATCTTCTCTCTTCCTCCGTGAATGAATCACCCACTTCTATGACCAGGAGGAGAGTGTGAGGTCCTGGAGGACACAGAGACACACTGCGTACAATCTCCTGCTTAACCAGCTCAGGAGTCTTCCCTACAGGGGCATGCGCCAACCAGCCTGGAGTGTCGACCACAGTGACCTGCCTCCCTGCTACTTCTCCCTGTCTCTTCACACACTGAGTTATCTTCCCTTGGTCAAACTCCTCTCTGCCCAGGATGGTGTTTCCTGCTGAACTCTTCCCTGCAAACCTGTACCCCAGCAGCACGATCCTCAGCCCTGAGAGATGGAGGGAGTCACCTGGTAGAGAGAGAGAGAGAACAAATCATTGTATTCTTAACTTCAGTGTGTGTGTGTGTGTGTGTGTGTGTGTATGTGTGTGTGTGTTCCTATTAAAAATGGAGTGACAGAACACACATGTTTAATTGTCTTAAAATGACAAAACATATACTTTTAAAAATGTTCTATCTGTATCATGAACACAATAGCATCATTTAAAAACATACAGTATTATGACTCCTCAATAAACTCACCCATTAGTGATCTGAGGGTCTCTCTCTGTTCCTGCACCTTCTTCAGTCTCTGTTTCGCTCTCTCTCCCACTGCCCTCCTTTCCTGTTCTATCTTCTCCAGTATCTGTCTCTCTATCTCATAATGACCTCCTCTGTTTCCTGCCACCATCTCCTCTATCTTCTCCAGCAGCTCTGTGACCTGAGTGCCATCACCCCTGTTCTTATTGTTAAAGACATGATACCTGTTCCCACATTCTTCAACAAGCCACTGGAGTGCCTTCCCTCTCTCAATGTGCTGCTCAATGGTTGTGTCTCCCAGACAGTCCCCATGGGTGAACAGCACTATAGTGTGACTCCAGGCTATCTCACTGAGAAGCAGTTCCTCGACTGCTCTTCTCTCTTCCTCAACGAATGAAGCATCTGCCCGAACTACCAGGAGGAGAGCGTGAGGTCCTGGGGGACACAGAGACACACCGCGCACAACCTCCTGTTTAACCTGGTCACATGAGTCCTTCATAGGGTTAACCCTGTACCAGCCTACAGTGTTGACCACAGTGACCTGCCTCCCTGCGACATATCCCTGTCTCTTCAGGCACTGAGCAGCTGTCCTCAGGTCAAACTCCTCTCTGCCCAGGATGGTGTTTCCTGCTGAACGTTTCCCAGATGACCAGGACCCCAGCAGCACGATCCTCAGCTCTGAGAGATGGAGGGAGTCATCTGAGAGAGAGAGAGAGAGAGAGAGAGAGAGAGAGAGAGAGAGAGAGAGAGAGAGAGAGAGAGAGAGAGAGAGAGAGAGGGAGAAAAAGACAGAGGATTTTGTTTGGAGAGTCATGCTGAGTGCATGAACAGCTATGGTGAGTACATGAAGTCCCCTATCTCTCTCGCATTCACCATTAATATCAAAACAACTTTAGAGTGTGACTTAAATTACAGATTTGTGCATCTTATATATCTGCACCCTTTTGAATCCTCAATGTTGCCACACGTCATCCATTTCTAGAAGAAAATACTGTTTTAAATGTTATTTTCTCCAATCTTATTTTCATTTGATCAAACTCTGAAGGCGTTTTGAGACTTTACTATTGAAGAAATGAAAACTTTGAACATCACTACTGTCATGGCCACGTCTGAACACTAGGGGGCGATAGTGACCATCCCATGAGCTCTGGCACAACAGGTGTAGCATATCAGTTGACATTACAACAACCATGGGTGGGGTCATTTGACCATGTGAGTAAAAATGTTTAATATCTTTTCACTCGATCAAATTTCAGGACCCTCCTTTCATGACTTTTCCTAGATATGTCCGTTCTACCACCCAGTATCCTTACATTGACAAAATCACATCAGGATAAGCTAATATAAAGCTGTTTTGCAGTTTGTCTGTGTAGGAGGCAGGCTAATAGGCTAGGTGCACAATCTCACTACTTCCTGAAAGGCAACTGGTATGAACATATCCTGTCTCACTCTATTGTTTTAATTGATTAATCAGCTGTGCACTGTGTGTTCCAACGGTTTACCGCACAGCTGATTAATCAATTAAACCAATAGAGTGAGACAGGATATGTTCATACCAGTTGCCTTTCAGGAAGTAGTGAGATCGTGCACCTAGCCTATTTACAAGAGGAGCTAACTAGTGGTCTTTGTGTGTAAATATCAGATTACCATCCTAAAGAGGGGACCTATTAGGCGGCTCTTATCCGGTTGTTAAGTCGTGACGTCATCAATCACGAATCAAGGACCCCAATTGAAATAAGCCAGTGGCTTTCTTGGGTTTTTATCCTGTTAGTTGACCTTGTATGTAATATGTACTTTCATGTACCTACTTCTGCAAATCTTCTAATAAAGTTTTCAATCAATCAATCAAACGTGTTTCCAGGTCCAAAGTTGGCTGAGGCGCTCTCTTCGAAATGCCTCAGTAATAATAATAATTCATTATATTTATATAGCGCTTTTCCGAGGCTCAAATACCCTGACAATATGGAGAAAACGGGAAAGTGCTGTGTCCCTTGTTGTATGAATAGATCCCAGTCTAAAAAACGATTGAACTGTCATTCTACCGCTGTAGTACACTGGTACTCTGGTGCTGGAAATTTCTGGTTTGGACCGGGAAATTGCTAAATGTCATGTTTGACATCAGACTTAACAACCGAATAGTAGTTGAAATAAGCACGGCTGCTCTAGTGTTCAGTTGTGTGTTTTGTATCTCCTAGGGCTTGGTGCCATGGTTGGAATTATTGGGCCATGTCCAGTCGTGGAAGAATATTGTAATAGGATTTCATATCGCTGCCCAATAGTAATTAGCAGTTTTCTGACTTTGGGCTGGTAGTTTTTGGTGGATTTGGCGGTTTTTAGCCTGTGGTTAGGCTGGAAATTGTCAATCCCACATGGCAACCCTAATACGTTAGTTGAACATCTCGTCTGCCTGGCTCACGTGAGTGGATTTTTAAATTAAAGCCTCCCCCCCCCCCCACTAACGAACTAACCTGACGCGTCACGCGGACACAACGAGCTCGCAGATTCATCTAGTTGCCATGGTAACGAAACGCTGGACTGAAAAACATTAATTCGTTCAATATAACGTTGGAGATACACAGACATGTTGACGCAGTGTATGCTAATACTATGTATAATAATAACACTGTGTGTAATAATAATAATAATACTAAGTGTAATATTCTCTGTCTGATATTGGAAGTCTCTAGAGTTGAGAACTGAAGCTAGCTAGCATGTAGATAGCTAGCCAGTTAGCGAGCTAGCAAGGCCGTCATAGCAACCTGCTAGCTACATGAAGCCAGCTAGCTAGCAACAATACAGGGCTGCCAAGTATCACCAAAAGTTTAGAGTGAGATTTTTTGGCGGTGGAGCGAACCAAAACTGTGCACGTTTTGGCAGCGGCGGCCCCTCTCTCCCACCCAATTATTTTTGCTAGTTTCCTGCAATTTTACATGTTGTTCATAATAAACCAATCATAATAATTAGAACATTTGATAAAACAAGACAAATTCAGGCAATATATCATCATACTAGATATTTAGGCAAATAGTATTTTCTGAAACTGATGGGAAACAATCATACCCTAACCCTACTGTTCTCAACTGATTATGCCTGGACTTTTAATTAAGTGTTGGCTACTAATAGTAAATAAAGCGTGAGTGTGAGTGTCAGTGTGCGTGTGGGTGTGCGTGTGTGTGTGCGTCTGTGTGTGTGTGTGTGTGGGGGGGGGGGGGGGTCTGAGGGTCTGACTAAGTGTCCTGATTTCCTGACTATACAAGTTGTTGTGTGTTACGTGCCCCATGAGCTGGTGTGATGGGTTTGATTCATCTCCATCTACAGACTGCAGACATTACGTTAAACAAGTAAGATGCTTTACGGTTTGTAAGACTTCAGGTCACCGAAGCAGGCGCCTGCAGTGCACTGTACTGTGTTCCCTTTACGCCTGGAGAACAAGTTGTCGTTGTATAATTCACACTCTGCATGGCGCTTCAGAGAAGCTTGTCTTGTAATCCTCTTTTGGTATTTCATCAAATCTAGTCTCCTATGCTCTTGTGATTTAAGTTAAGTACTTTGGTTTGTTATTTTTCCTAAGTCTGTTCCTGCCTACTTTGTGGATTACTGCAGGTGGTAAAAGTGGCTTCGCCCGAACTGTTTCAACTGCAATCATTGGTCTGGTCTCCTCTCCTAGATTAGATTCAACCTTCTTGTCATTGCAAAATGTATTTTTTGCTTTAGTCATAGTCAACGCCCCTGGAGCAATTAGGGGTAATTGCCTTGCTCAAGTGCACAACGGCAGTGGTAGGTAACTTGGATATAATGCCAGCAACCCTGCAGTCACCAGCTCACATGCAGCTCCCTCCTGAGGCGGGGAGCGAACCAGAGACCTTCCGATTGCTAGCTGGCCTCTCTAACCTCTAGGCTACCCCTACCCCCCTGCCCCCCTACCCCTACCCAACACACCTTCTAACTACAGTAGGCCAGAGCATCCTCATGCATTCAGTCTAGTTCACCACTGCATATCTTCTGAGTATGACTGCTGTCATAACAGACATTTCAATTGAGTAATAATATAATCTATTTGAATTAAGTTGTTTCACATGTGTTTGAGTTTCTTTAGGCTAGAAACTGACTGTCGTCATTTCTGAAAAGTCATTATTAAATGATGCTTACACAATTCAAATTAATTAACTCTCAAAAACCTATAAGCTTGGGTCCAGGTTTGGCACAAAAAAGGTTCAGTTTTGACATTAACAGTTTACCTGGACGGCCCGCTGTGGCCATTGCTGTAACCTGGAGAACACCTGATGAAGATCAGCACTCGGGGGGGGGGGCGGGCAGGTAATGACTGATAACGTTGCTCCGTGGGACTTTGGCCTTTACCTTACACCGAGTTAGGGCGTGTTAGGGCGAGCGAACACAAGACTCCAAGCGTGGCCTGGGGGAAAACAAAGAGCCAAGATATGAGACATTTAGACCGTTTAGACCAAGTATGAATGAAGACGTATCCTCTAGTCAGAATGCATCTCTCTCAGGTGAGGTACAGGCCTCTAGTGTCTTCACCCACCCTAACCTTCACCATAGACTTAACCCTATCACCAACAACAACAACAACAACAACAACAACAACAACAACCCTAACCCTATCACCACCACCACCACCACCAACAACAACAACAACAGGAAAACAAAGTTCTGATTGCGACAACAATTGAGCAAGACAAGCAACCGAAAGATTATGTTCAAACTCTTCATACCTTCTCTCTCAGCAGCTGCAGGACGAACGGAGGGAACGGATCAAATAAAGGAGTGATGTGATACTTAAGGAGTGATCTGGACTTTGTAGCTCCAGTAAAACCACAAGGTGTGGCGCAGTAAACCTCTGGAGTGAGGCCCAGTCGAGTCAACCCTATAGGCTTAGGCAGCTCTGAGGTTACACATTAACAGAGTTGTGATTCTACAGACAGACAGGCCCACGCAAACTAATGACTGTTACCCAGTTTATATTGATGTGTGATTATGTTAGCGAGCCCATGGTTCTTTGGCCTTGATAGCAGCTAGGCTAAGTGTGCCCAGTCTGCTAGGAATACAAGCTAACCTGTTTATTTGACACTTTATACCACTCTCAACCTTCTTGGCTCTAGATAATAATAATAATAATAATAATAATAATAATAATAATAATTCATTACATTTATATAGCACTTTTCCGAGGCTCAAAGACACTGACAATATGGGAGAAACGGAAAACACAGAAACAACAAGCAACAGATAACATGAGCACATGGAACCCAGAGTTAGCGAACGGTGAGGGGGGGTGGGGGGGGGGGGGGTGGTAGGGACAAGGGAGATGGTTAGGGGTAGGGGAGGCTGTATGCGTGTCGGGGGGGGGGGGGGGGGTGGGGGGGTGGCAGGGTTAAATCAGGTTTAGATCTGTTAAAAGCATCATGGTCCACGTTGTGGAAGGTCTGTCTGACTAGTCAACAACACCAACACCCCTACATTATGAGGGATGCCAAATGCAAATTACGGAACACCTGTACACCTTCTCATTCATTCAGGTGTAATGTGTGGGGAATGTTTTCTTGGCACACTTTGGTCCTGTTGCCAATCAATCATCGCTTGAATGCCACAGCCTATTTGAGTATTGTTGCAGAAATTATTTCTTTTCAACTTTTTTGTTGTTTGTTTTTTATGTGGAAAAGCACCCTTCGGACATCAGTAGCAACCATGTAACCATGGTAACGCCCGCTTGTGTTCCCGCGTTGTGTGCAGGAGCGGCCAGACTGGTCACGTGACACAGTGAGACTAGGGCCGCGTTCGTAAATTAGTTCTGAGAGCGCCAGAGCGTCCACGTGTTGTCCAATCAAATAAAGGGACCAAGTAATTTGATTGGACAAGAGTCAGTCAGGTGGACGCTCCGGCGGCCAGGCCACGTGGATCTGTGTTCTCAGACCTCCGTCTAGCGCCATTAAAACTTCCGGTGACCCTTTTTTGTATCGTTTTCGGGGTTCAAAATAAAAGTGTGAGTCTTCCAGTAGGGGACAGGAGATACCTGTGTCATGCTTTAGTTTAGATTTTAATTTGTAATCAGGGCATGTGTAATATTGTGATTGGTACATATGGAAATTATATAGACATGGGAATTATAGCTAGCACAAAAGTACAATTTCAGATTCAGATTCAGATTCAGATAACGTTTATTGCCATTATGCTTGACACATATAGGAATTTGTTTTGGCATTACAGTAGGTGCGTTTATGCTTTTTTCACATGCATGAACAAAAATAAATGCAAAAACAGGACAACACAGGACAGACAGTGCATTGGATAGTGCTATATATATACATGTATATATATATATAAAGTGCAGTGCAGAGTTTTTCAAAGGTCCAGTTCATATTCAGTCCTGAGCAGACTTGGAGGCGGGGGGGAGGGGGAAGCCAGAGTAATTTAGCAGCCTGGCGGCTGAGGGGAAGAAGCTGAGCCTGTGGCGGGCCTTCAGTGCCTTAGGCAGCCGCAACCTTCTTCCAGAGGGAAGCAGGGTGAGGAGGCCGTGGCCGGGGTGGAAGGGGTCGGCCATGATCTTTCTTGCCCTCCTCAGAGCCCTGGTGTCATGCAAGGAGTTGAGGGAGGGCAAGGGACAGCTGATCACCCTCTCCGCTGCACGTATAACCCTCTGCAACTTGGCCTTGTCCTTGGCCATTGCAGCAGGGAACCAGGTGATGATGGAGTGGGTGAGGATGGACTCTATGATGGCCGTGTAGAACTGGACCATCATGGACCTCGGCAGCCTGAATTTCCTCAGCTGCCGGAGGAAGAACATCCTCTTCTGGGCCTTCTTAGTGAGGGCCTCGGTGTTCCGCTCCCACTTTAGGTCCCGAGAGATGGTCATGCCTAGAAAGCGGCATGACTCCACGGAGGCCACCGGGGTACCTCCCAGCGTGATGGGAGGGGGCAGGGGGCAGTCCACCACCATCTCCACTGTTTTTAGAGCATTGAGCTCCAGGTTGTTAAAACTGCACCAGCTCCGCAGCCCCTCGATCTCACCCCTGTAGGCAGATTCGTCCCCCCTGGCGATGAGGCCCACCAGGGTGGTGTCGTCTGCAAACTTCAGGAGCTTGACCGAGGGGTGGCGGGAGACACAGTTGTTGGTGTACAGGGAGAACAGTGCTGGAGACAGGACGCAGCCCTGCGGGGAGCCCGTGCTGGTGGACCTGGTGCTGGAAATGCTCTTCCCCAGCTTCACCCGCTGAGACCTGTCAGTCAGGAAGTCCGTAATCCACCTGCAGGTGGAGTCCGGCACCTGCAGCAGGGATAGCTGGTGCTCCAGGATGTGTGGGAGGATCGTGTTGAAGGCCGAGCTGAAGTCCACAAACAGGATCCTGGCGTAGTTACCTGCAGTGTCCAGATGTTCTAGAGCGTAGTGCAGAGCCATGTTCACGGCGTCCTCCGTGGATCTATTGGCTCTGTACGCGAACTGCAGGGGGCCCAGCACAGGATCCGTGATGAGCTTCAGGTAGGCCAAGACAAGGCGCGCCAGGACCTTCATGACGACAGAGGTCAGAGCGACGGGTCTGTAGTCGTTAAGGCCTGTGACCTTGGCCTTCTTGGGGACGGGAATGATGGTTGACGCCTTGAAGCACGCTGGGACGTGACACAGCTCCAGCGAGGCATTGAAGATGTGGGTAAACACCGGGGCCAGCTGGTCGGCGCAGTGCTTCAGGACGGAGGGAGAGACGGAATCCGGACCAGCTGCCTTCCGGGGATTCTGCCTCTTGAACAGTCTATTTACCTCTCGCACTGTGACAGAGAGAGGGGGTGGGGAAGGGGAGGTGGGAGGGGGCGGGGCGGGTGGGGAGGGGGGAGGGAGGGGAGGGGAAGGGTGGGGGTAGAAGGAGGGACATTGGCCCCACTGGGGGACGGGGGTGCTGGTTGTAGCCGGGGGGGGGGGTGGAGGGAGAGGGCGGGGGTGGGCGGGAACCTCTCTTTCTCAAACCTGCAGTAGAACTCGTTCAGCTCGTTAGCAAGAGGGAGGTTGTCGGACATCAGCGGGGACTTGGGTTTGTAGTTGGTGATGGTCTTGAGGCCTTTCCAGACGGAGGCGGAATCCCCCTCAGAGAGCTGTTGCTGCAGCTTCTCCGAAAAGCGATGCTTCGCCTCCTTCACCGTCTCGCGATAATCAGACTAGGTCCAGTACAGTAGCTACTAGCTAGGGTTCATACAGTAAACCAAAGTAGTACACAAAGTAGATACAAATTATGAAATAAACAAATATAATAAAACATAAACATACACGTACAAAAAAAAAAACGTTATATGAAAAATGTGCATCAGAAGATGTCTGAAAACTGTTACAGTTGCATAGTCAAAGCTAGGATGCTAACCGTTTAGCCGTTTTTGTGTACTTTCGACTTTTTCAGAACAAACTCAGCTATGTGACCTGACAATGATGTACTGTATCAACATAAATGATCCCAAAACACACACCAACAAAGGTTTCAAATGTTAGCACAGGTTGTATATAATGGTCATATAAAGATCACATTTAGATGCATCAAGCAATATACAATTATTTACCACAAAAAGCAGGGCTACACCGAGGCGTTCTTTAATTTTTTGAAATGCCACTCTTCAAAACAGGTTATGTACAGGCTTCCCAAATAGTGCAAATGTATCATACAAGATTAAATTGAGACAAAATCAACCTATAAATAACAAAAAGCAGGTGTGTATTTTTGTGGGGGGGTTTATTTTTATTCTTTTATTTTTTTACTTTCAGTTCCTTTTTTTCTCCACCTGGTGGCAGTGTTTGCTAGTAAATCTCTCTTCCAGAAACTATCGACCAGCCTACAGAGTACATCAATCATCTGCCATCTGGCAAACTTTTAAAATGGTAAAGATGATTCATATATGACGATATGATATATGATCTCAAATTAAAATGATCATATATGTTTCTACTTGTTGTATCAACATCAGATATAAACTAGCATGGAGCTTCAAGCCTGCACTGGGAAGCTTATCACAGTCCTGGATGTGGCTTCATATTGACTAGACGGCTCTGAACAAGTCACGTGATTTGATCACAGCGCTGTGATGGTTGACTCTTAAGAGAACACGGGCAAGTTAGGATTTCACTCTGAACGGAGAAGATAAACACAGAATAAGTCAAAGAAGTCAAAGAAATGAATCAAAATCCTTCAGCCTTTGAATCAATCAATCAAATAGACTTTTACAAAATCAGTTTTGTCACAAAGTTTTTAACAATAGAAACAATAGAATCCACACCTCTCAGCAGGAGGGAGTCAGCCCCATCCACACCTCTCAGCAGGAGGGAGTCAGCCCCATCCACACCTCTCAGCAGGAGGGAGTCAGCCCCATCCACAGCTCTCAGCAGGAGGGAGTCAGCCCCATCCACAGCTCTCAGCAGGAGGGAGTCAGCCCCATCCACAGCTCTCAGCAGGAGGGAGTCAGCCTCATCCACACCTCTCAGCAGGAGGGAGTCAGCCCCATCCACACCTCTCAGCAGGAGGGAGTCAGCCCCATCCACACCTCTCAGCAGGAGGGAGTCAGCCCCATCCACACCTCTCAGCAGGAGGGAGTCAGCTCCATCCACACCTCTCAGCAGGGTCTACTGTTGGAGAACCTCTGGATCCTCTGTGAGGACATCTCTCCTCCTTCTCTTGGGCTTCAACAGTGACTCATCCACTGATCCATCCTCAGATACCAGCTCAGAATCATACCCTGTCTCTCCTCTGCTGTCTCCACTCACTGTAGCACAACAACAACAACAACAACAACAACAAATCATATTCTGCTTTGCTGGCACACTGGAAGCACTGCAGTTCATCAGGTATATATAGTACATGTATTGTGACATCCCTCTCACCACCACCCCTGAGCCAGGGGTTCAGCACCAGGGAAAGCACCCCGGACCCCTGGGCAGAGAGGTCAGAGGGCGCTATTATCCGCTCGCACAGCTGAACCACATCCGCCAATCAACGCTGCGGCAACTGCGGGCTCATCAAGCGGATGCGGGACAGCTGTGCGGGCCGGGGGAGTCCGAGATAAAGGACTCCTACAAACCAATGGCGGGAGAGAGACTACCAGTACGCCGCACGACTCGCACTCAGATTCTGGAAAAAGCTTTGCTGGCACACTATGTATGTATGTATGTATGTATGTATGTATGTAATTTGATTGATGTCTCAGTTGACATCTCCCTTCCATCACATACGTACGGCTCTGCTGCCTCCACTCACTGAACAACAACAACAACAACATCAACAACATGTTGAAGACGACAAATAAGATGTAAAATAGTGTAATACTGCCGCAATTAACAAGGCGAGGGAAATGGTTTGGCAAGAAATTGCTGACCGATTAAATGCGTAGGCCATACTAGCCCTAGTTATTGTTATATGTTCATATTTTAATAAATGAATATTTACTACTGTGGTGATATCAACAGCAGGCTGTAAACCGACATATCGTCACGATGGCCTAGTGGTATTGACCGCTGCCGTGGTATTTATTCGTCTTTTTAAGACGGTGGTTCAAAATTTTATTGCATTTCGTTGTCTGAATCTAATCTAAAATCTCATCTAAAATATAGTAATAGTAAGTATATAGGCTATACAATGATGGTGCAGGCTAATTTACAAGAACTGACACGATTACAATGGTGTTTGAAGCCTTTCTGAGTAAATTATGTTCTTCAACTGGACCCTGGATTTGGCATAGATTATTCTCGAACTGCAGCCTTTGGAACTCTTGCTGGCTGCCTTAACCCCTGCGCCAACCACATCACTGAAGTGACGGCAATGCAAGTTGATTCACGTACCTATTTTATTTAATTTTTTACACTTTTTAATTTATTTATCTATCGATCTATCTATCTATCACACTTTCAAAATATCAAGTTATCTATCACACAATCAAACTATCTATCTATCGATCGATCACACTTTCAAAATATCAAATGATCTATCTATCACACAGTCAAACTATCTATCTATCTATCTCGTGTGAAGTGGGAACTAATATTTCCTAAAAGACACTTGAGGAACTGTCGTTCGGGATGTAGTTTCCGCCTGTGAGCCTTTTTTGACGCACGCATTACCTAAACCAGCCTGTAAGTCTGCTCGGGACCAGAATTACTCAGAAGGATTGGTTGCATAGCAACCAAGCAGCGAATTATTTGAGCCACATTGATGGAACCGACCGCAAGCTTATTTAAACCTGGAGTTAATCGCTTGGATCAGAGTTAATCTCGCATAGTGGAACGGGCCCCTGATATCTGCCATAGCCTGTGACTGTTTGTGGTCGTTATGCCATGTCATTAATATGTCTTAATGAAAGGGAGATGCCCACTGAGACAATTTAAACTAAATATTTTAATGACGACGTAATGATATTTTAAGGACAGTGTATGATCTTCATTCAGGAAGGTTAAGCCTGGTACACACATAAAGATAATCTGGACGATTTTGGCCCGATTTCCCCTTTTACGACCAAGGACAGCAGATTATCCTACAAGATTATCCTGTGGTGTGAGGTGTGTTAAGATTCAATTTCTCCCGACAATCTGCTCGGAAAATGGTTGGGCCGATGATCGTAAATATTAAACGGGTTCAATATTTACGATCAAAAGTTCTCTTGTGTGTGGGCAAAACTGACAACTTGCGAGGCCGATTGTAACGTGGAAGGGAATGTAGCCAAACAAGAAGCGAGTTCTTCACAACTTTATTTGCCCTGTTGCACATGGCTGCCTCGTACAGGTCAGTCAGGGTACTACTACCCTGATCACGCAAGATTTCTGTCTTGGGGGACGAAACTCTAGAGTGTCGTAGGACAGATCTTAGTATGTGGTGTGCTGTATTGGGAATATCGGAGCACACCACACACAATACGATCAAAACTGTTCAATCCATGACTTTTTTATCTTCATGTGTGGGGTCTCTCTCAGATAAAAAAATCTGTTAAGATTTAGAAAATCTTTGTGTGTGTACCCGGCTTTAGTCGGTAGAACCATACTCACTGTTGCTAGCTCCTCGTGGTGCCAGTGAAAGCTTCAATCCTGCCTCTCGTTCTACTATAGGATGAAACACATCTCCACTATTCACTGCCACCATCTCCTCTATCTTCTCCAGCAGCTCTGTGACCTGAGTGCCATCACCCCTGTTCTTATTGTTGAAGACATGATACCTGTTCCCACATTTCTCAATAAGCCACTGAAGAGCCTTTCCTTCACTCTCAATGTGCTGCTCAATAGTTGCGTCTCCCAGACAGTCCCCATATGTGAACAGCACCATAGTGTGACTCCACACTCCCTCACTAAGAAGCTCCAGGTGTGCCTCTGCAGCATTTGCCTCTTCCTCTTTGAATGACTCTTTCAGATCTATGACCAGGAGGAGAGTGTGAGGTCCTGGAGGACACAGAGACACACTGCGCACAATCTCCTGTTTAACCAGCTCAAAAGTCTCCTCTACAGGGAAATCCCTCCACCAGCCTGGAGTGTCGACCACAGTGACCTGCCTCCCAGCTACTTCTCCCTGTCTCTTCACACACTGAGGAGCTGCCTTCCTCAGGTCAAACTGCTCACTGTCCAGGATGGTGTTTCCTGCTGAACTCTTCCCTTCATGCCCAGAGCCCAGCAGCACGATCCTCAGCTCTGAGAGTTGGAGGGAGTCACCTGTTTGAGAGAGAAACAACACAGTATAATAAGCATCTCCAGTAGCCACTGACCAATGGGAGTGGTTCTATATCACAGAGAACTCAATATTCCAGCCACCATCACAGTGATCTGATATGGAAGTTTCCTTCATAAGTTCAGTAATAATAATCTCACCTATGAATGATCTGTGGATCTCTCTCTGTTTCTTCACCTTCTCCTGCCTCTGTTTTGCTCGCTCTTCTTTGGGTTTTCTCCACACCTCTGTCTTCTTTACTATCTGTCTCTCTATCTCATAATGACCTCCTCTGTTTCCTGCCACCATCTCCTCTATCTTCTCCAGCAGCTCTGTGACCTGAGTGCCATCACCCCTGTTATTATTGTTGAAGACATGATACCTGTTTCCACATTTCTCAACAAGCCACTGGAGGGCCTTCCCTTCACTCTCAATGTGCTGCTCAATAGTTGCGTCTCCCAGACAGTCCCCATATGTGAACAGCACCATAGTGTGACACCAGACTCTCTCACTGAGAAGTCTCAGGTGTTCCTCTATTGAACTTCTCTCTTCCTCAGTGAATGAGCGATCCACCCCTATGACCAGGAGGAGAGTGTGAGGTCCTGGAGGACACAGAAACACACTGCGTACAATCTCCTGCTTAACCAGCTCGGGAGTCTTCTCTACAGGTTGATTCCTCCACCAGCCTGGAGTGTCGACCACAGTGATCTGCCTCCCTGCTACTTCTCCCTGTCTCTTCACACACTGAGCAGTTCTCCTCAGGTCAAACTCCTCTCTGCCCAGGATGATGTTTCCTGATGAACTCTTCCCTTCATACTTGGATCCCAGCAGCACGATCCTCAACTCTGAGAGATGGAGGGAGTCACCTGTTAGAGAGAGAGAGAGAGAGAGAGAGAGAGAGAGAGAGAGAGAGAGAGAGAGAGAGAGAGAGAGAGAGAGAGAGAGGGAGAAAAAGACAGAGGAGTTTGTTTGGAGAGTCATGCTGAGTGCATGAACAGCTATGGTGAGTACATGAAGTCCTCATCTCTTTATAGTATGCTCTTGAATGCCCCCCGCATTCACCATTAATATCAAAACAACTTTAGAATGTGACTTATGATATGACAGATTTGTGCATCTTATATATCTGCACCCTTTTGAATCGTCAATGTTGCCCCACGTCATCCATTTCTAGAAGAAAATACTGTTTTACATTTTATTTTCTACAATCTTCTTTTCATTTTATCAAATTCGGAAGCCGTTTTGTATGGAGGGTGTATCATGCCATATTTAAATGCAATACACACATCGGAATGCAATACACACATCGGAATGCAATACACGTGTAACACTAAATACAATGCAAAAATACGGCATATTTGTGCCAAAATAAAATCAATGTATTACATTTGAGCGCAGCGTATTACATTTGGTCATGAGTGTATTCCATTGAGCATGTGTATTACATTTGGTCACAAGTGTATTCCATTGAGCATGTGTATTACATTTGGTCACAAGTGTATTCCATTGAGCATGTGTATTACATTTGAGCGCAGCGTATTACATTTGGTCATGAGTGTATTCCATTCGAGTGTCGGTGTACTCATTTGCATTGCTTTTCGATATCCGATGTAAATCCGATGTAATTTGCATTGTATTGCATTCGAGTGTTGGGTACTAATTTGAACTGCTTACAGCAGGCAGGAGGAGGTCAGGAGGACAGTGAGCAGGAGGAGGTCAGGAGGAGGTCAGGAGGACAGTGAGCAGGTAGGAGGAGGTCAGGAGGAGGTCAGGAGGAGGTCAGGAGGACAGTGAGCAGGAGGAGGTCAGGAGGACAGTGAGGAGGCAGGAGGTCAGGAGGACAGTGAGCAGGAGGAGGTCAGGAGGACAGTGAGCAGGAGGAGGTCAGGAGGAGGTCAGCAGGACAGTGAGGAGGAGGAGGTCAGGAGGACAGTGAGCAGGAGGAGGTCAGGAGGACAGTGAGGAGGAGGAGGTCAGGAGGACAGTGAGCAGGAGGAGGTCAGGAGGACAGTGAGGAGGAGGAGGTCAGGAGGACAGTGAGCAGGAGGAGGTCAGGAGGAGGTCAGGAGGACAGTGAGCAGGAGGAGGTCAGGAGGACAGTGAGCAGGAGGAGGTCAGGAGGAGGTCAGGAGGACAGTGAGCAGGAGGAGGTCAGGAGGAGGTCAGGAGGACAGTGAGCAGGAGGAGGAGGTCAGGAGGACAGTGAGGAGGTCAGGAGGTCAGGAGGACAGTGAGCAGGAGGAGGTCAGGAGGAGGTCAGGAGGAGGTCAGGAGGACAGTGAGCAGGAGGAGGTGAGGAGGAGGTCAGGAGGACAGTGAGCAGGAGGAGGAGGTCAGGAGGACAGTGAGGAGGTCAGGAGGTCAGGAGGACAGTGAGCAGGAGGAGGTCAGGAGGAGGTCAGGAGGAGGTCAGGAGGACAGTGAGCAGGAGGAGGTCAGGAGGACAGTGAGCAGGAGGAGGTCAGGAGGAGGTCAGGAGGACAGTGAGGAGGAGGAGGTCAGGAGGACAGTGAGCAGGAGGAGGTCAGCAGGCAGGAGGAGGTCAGGAGGACAGTGAGGAGGAGGAGGTCAGGAGGACAGTGAGGAGGAGGAGGTCAGGAGGACAGTGAGCAGGAGGAGGTCAGGAGGACAGTGAGCAGGAGGAGGTGAGGAGGAGGTCAGGAGGACAGTGAGGAGGAGGAGGTCAGGAGGAGGAGGTCAGGAGGACAGTGAGCAGGAGGAGGTCAGGAGGACAGTGAGCAGGAGGAGGTCAGGAGGACAGTGAGCAGGAGGAGGTCAGGAGGACAGTGAGCAGGAGGAGGTCAGGAGGAGGTCAGGAGGACAGTGAGGAGGAGGAGGTCAGGAGGACAGTGAGCAGGAGGAGGTCAGCAGGCAGGAGGAGGTCAGGAGGACAGTGAGGAGGAGGAGGTCAGGAGGACAGTGAGGAGGAGGAGGTCAGGAGGACAGTGAGCAGGAGGAGGTCAGGAGGACAGTGAGCAGGAGGAGGTCAGGAGGACAGTGAGGAGGTCAGGAGGTCAGGAGGAGGTCAGGAGGACAGTGAGCAGGAGGAGGTCAGGAGGACAGTGAGCAGGAGGAGGTGAGGAGGACAGTGAGCAGGAGGAGGAGGTCAGGAGGAGGTCAGGAGGACAGTGAGCAGGAGGAGGTCAGGAGGACAGTGAGCAGGAGGAGGTCAGGAGGAGGTCAGGAGGACAGTGAGGAGGAGGAGGTCAGGAGGACAGTGAGCAGGAGGAGGTCAGCAGGCAGGAGGAGGTCAGGAGGACAGTGAGGAGGAGGAGGTCAGGAGGACAGTGAGGAGGAGGAGGTCAGGAGGACAGTGAGCAGGCAGGAGGTCAGGAGGAGGTCAGGAGGACAGTGAGGAGGAGGAGGTCAGGAGGACAGTGAGGAGGAGGAGGTCAGGAGGACAGTGAGCAGGAGGAGGTCAGGAGGACAGTGAGCAGGAGGAGGTCAGGAGGACAGTGAGGAGGAGGAGGTCAGGAGGACAGTGAGCAGGAGGAGGTCAGGAGGACAGTGAGCAGGAGGAGGTCAGGAGGACCAAGCAGCAAAGGGGTGAGTCAGAAAGGAGGCTGCACTTAAAGACGTCTGCCATCACACCAGATATTTAGGCAGATGTAGTATTTTAAGAAACTGATGGGACACACAACAATCATACCCTAACCCTACTGTTCTCAACTGATTATTCTTGGACTTTTAATAAAGTGTTGGCTACTAATAGTAAATAAAGCATTACATGCGCTTGCCCCCCCCCCCCCACCCAAGGTCTTTCCTACAATGTCGTCACTACGTATTGCACCTTGCACATTCTAGTACTCCAATAAAAGATTTTGTATGGCATCCCTAAGTCATTAAACTGTGTTAATGTGTGTCCAGTGCCTGTCTTGTACACTACTTGTTTTATGTATCTTAGTATTTCCATAGCCTACATAGCCTATAGACTACACCAAAAGATGGCGGCGCGCTGCTCAGACGCGCGGCTCGGAGTGGCTTCAACGCTGGTGTTTTTTAGTGTTTTTAAGTACATTTGTATGTACACTTTTATTTTAGTACTTATAGGGAACGGTTGTGTAAATAGTACCTACAGCAGACTAGACTTACTAGAAGTTGGTGCGCAAAATGAGAGGACTGTAACAACGGAATTCTTGGAACAGCAGGGAATCCCATTCGAAATCGCTAGGTCGCCGGGTGAACAGTACTACGCTATCCCAACCAGTGGCGTGTCCAGACCTTTTTCACTGGGGTGGCCCAGGTGGGGCACCTTGTTATGCATGGGTGGCACAATTTTGAGAATTTAACACTTAATTCCCTGCATTCTGGTGAATTTGTACACACCATTTTGTGCTTTTTATTACCATTTCTGTCTCCACTCCCCATTGTATACTTTAATTGGGCTACTAAGGTCATGTTCTTACATGAAAATCTGAATCATGACCCAGAGCAAGCGGATAAGTTTGCAACATTGTTGCATAAATTATTTCTGATTTGCGTTCTCACAGCCCTTTATGTAAACAAAGTAACATAGGCAATTGAAGCAACAGATGTGGTAGTTGATTGGTCAGGAAAATAGAAAACTGCCCGTTCGTCCCGCTCTTATCCAGATCAACACGCATGCACTGTTGTTTTCCTATGGACAGCCTCGATGCGTCGTTTCTAACCGGAGCGAACCCACCCTTTTCAAGCGCCGGAGCATGTGTTGGTTGTTTGCTCCGGGAGTGACTTCGAATGTGCGTTCTCACAGCTCCAAACAACGCAGAGCAAAGCGAATTTCATCCTAAACTCTGATTCCAAGTGAAGCAAATGTTCTAGTGAGAACACACCCTAAAATAACAATCCCTGTTTAAAAGTCCCAGTGCTACCAATCACAACACAACAGAGTGGCTCCATACAAATGTAATATTAAACTCAGATGTTTTTTATTCTTTAAACAAACCAGCATATTTTGTACACTATAACATGCAGGCACTCCAATTGTAACACAAAACAAAACAAAAAACACTGTACACTGTACAGGTACAAGGAAAAACAATAATTCTTAAACATATGTTACATTAACATAAAAAACTAGCTGCCTCTCCTTTCTTTTTCTTACAATTTTTTCTAATTGCTTCTCTTAACTGTAAAGTTTCAAGTTTCCTGTACAATTTACTCTACTGTGGGGGGAAAAATGCCAAATGTTCACCGGGGTACAGGAAGCTGCCATTGTAAACTTGGTTTTGGCAAATAATGAAATCAGATTACGAGAAATTCAAAGCCACATCTACTGAAGTAAACAGGTAATTGAAAAAAGCAATGCAGGAATTGTAATAGTTGTATCAATTTAATAGTAGTAGTAATAGTTGTATTCATAACAACCTGAAAGCAGAGAAGTAGATGGCTTATATTGTATGTATTGTATACTGTACAACATACCCTGATGTGCAGGTGAAGCTGATGTGCAGCCTTCATCATCAGTATCCTTGTTTGACTCTACAAAATCACAGAAATGGTCATAATGACAAAATCAGCCTTTTTTGTAAGTAGGCCGATGTTAGCTACCAAACTCAAATGAATACAATATGAATACCCCTACAGGCTTAATCGACAAGATTCGGCTTTAGTTTAAATGTATAGCAATTAATCACAATGTTACATTATCACGGTTATCAAATAAGTGCTTACTAAAAATACATCTGGAGCTATCAGAATGTTACATACATACCCATGTGTACAGCAGAAGCTGGAGGCTCTTGCTGTGGGCTAACTGGGTCTACATCCTCCAGCTGGCTCATCCTCTGACTGACTAACATTAGCTCTGGCTTCTCTGTCCTGCTGCTCTGTCCTTTTGGGGTTTTTTCTTTGGAAGAAACCCTGAATGCTCTGATTTCTTTTCATACTGTAACATTAACCATCACATAACACATGTCACTTTATAACTTGCACAATACACAAACAAAACATACTCAAGCATTCAAATGTATATAGCTGACGTTACCTAGCCTATAGCCTAACGTTAGCATTAGCTAGCATTTCGACGACAGGTTTACTAGCAAGCTGAGATCGGATGATGAGAGACCAGAGTAGCCTACTACAAAATATAATGTTACAGCTAAAACGTTTTAACCACTAGCACAACACCGTAGCCTATATGTAGCTATGCAAAAGTCTAACCATTAATGGTACTCACATTTCTTCAGGAGCGCCAAGACCAGCACACCTGCCATATGTACTTTCATGTACCTACTTCTGCAAACATTCTAATAAAGTTTTCAATCAATCAATCAAACCTCACCGCTGATCAAAAAGGTGTTCTGTTCGAAAAGTTTGTCTCGTGGTGCGAAGTGGCCTCTGCTCTGAGTGACTAGGCAGATAGCCAATCAATCAGGGTGGCACCTAGGGTGGCCAATCAGATTTCAGGGGTGGCACGGGCCACCCCTGGCCCCCCCCTGGACACGCCCCTGATCCCAACACTCAGGCGTAAACGCCGGCGGCGAGACCGTAAGCAACGCAGAGGACGAAGGGGGGGCCTGCTAGCTAGGCTGAGGAGAAGCCCGAATAAGCCAGCTTTGCCGAGTATTTTCCTATCCAACGTCAGGTCCCTGACGAATAAGATGGATGAATTGAGACTACAGGTTGCCAAAAATAACATCGTGGGAGATAGCTGTGTGATTATTCTCACTGAAACCTGGCTAAATGAAACTATCTTGGACTCCGCGATTAGCTTAGAAGGACGGACCCTTCACCGGGCAGACCGCACGCTACTCAGCGGTAAGACTCGCGGAGGCGGCATCATAATATCTACGAAGGATAGCTGGTGTTTAAACACGAAAACTGTAAGTAGCCACTGTTCCCCAAACCTGGAATACTTGACTGTTAAATGCCGACCCACTTACCTACAGAGAGAATTCAATGCAGTGTATATTACAAGCGTTTATATTGCACCAAATGCAGACGGTAGCTTAGCATTGGCGCGGCTTTATGACGTCATCAGTGGTCAACAAAGCACAGATCCACAGGCAATTCACATTATAGCAGGAGATTTCAATCATGTCGACCTGAAGGCAGTACTACCCAAGTTCTATCAGCATGTTAAATGTGCAACAAGAGGAGAAAAAACACTGGACAAGGTATACACCAACATCAAACGTGCTTACAAGGCTAGACCGCTAGCTCATCTAGGCATGTCTGACCATGTGTCAATCCTCCTGATCCCAGCATACACTACCATGGGGAAAAGTGCTCCCATCACCACTAAGACTGTCAGAACCTGGCCAGAAGGGTCCGCTCCACTGCAGATCTGCCTAAATGACACCCCATGGCAGGAATATGAGCATGAGGACCTGGAACAGTTCACGTCGTCGGTTCTGAACCACATAGTGAACTGCACCAACTCAGTCACCGTGGACAAACGGGTCCGGGTCTACCCCAACACGAAGCCATGGATGACTGGGAAGGTCCAAAAACTGATCAACGAGAGGGACAACGCCTTCTTCGCAGGGAAGAGCACACCGCTGTACAGAACCACCAGGGCTAACCTAAAGCGCGGCATCAAAGAGGCCAAGGCAGACCACAGAGAGAAGATTGAGGAATGCTTCCTGAGCAACGACTCCAGGCGGATGTGGCAGGGGGTTCAGCACATGACAAACTTCAGAGCCAACAGGCCCACAGCCGCAGAGGACGACCCCCTGCTGGCGGGAAAGCTGAACACGTTCTACGCCCGGTTCGACGAGGGGCGAACGGAGGTAACCACAACACAAACACCACTCTCTCCAGCTCTCAGCAGCCTCACCCTCACAGAGCATGAAGTGAGACGCGTGCTGAAGGCGGTGGACCCCAGGAAAGCCTCGGGGCCGGATGGCGTCCTGGGACGGGTGCTGAGGGACTGCGCCGACCAGCTGGCCGGGGTTTTCACCAACATCTTCAACCAGTCCCTGTCCCAGGCCACCATCCCACCCTGCCTGAAAACCTCAACTATCATCCCAGTCCCGAAGAAAAGCACGGTGAGCTGCCTAAACGACTACCGCCCGGTGGCACTCACACCAATCATCATGAAGTGCTTCGAGAAACTAGTCCGGGCCCACATACTCACACGCCTCCCGCCCAACCTGGTAGTTCGCCTACAGAGCCCACAGGTCCACAGAGGACGCCATCGCGACGACTCTCCACGCCACTCTATCCCACCTGGAGAGGGGAAACAGCTACGCGAGACTGCTCTTTGTGGACTTCAGCTCCGCCTTCAACACCATCCTTCCAGACAGGCTAGTGACCAAACTACTAGACCTGGGTCTATCACACTCTATATGTGCATGGATCAAGGACTTCCTGACCGACCGCCCCCAGAGGGTGCGGGTGGGCCCCCACACCTCCACAGCCCTCAGACTCAGCACTGGGTCCCCCCAGGGCTGCGTGCTAAGCCCCATCCTCTACAACCTCTACACCTACGACTTCACCCCCGTCCACCCCAGCAACTCCATCGTAAAGTTTGCAGACGACACCACCGTGGTGGGATGCATCTCGGGGGGGGACGAGGCGGCGTACAGGGATGAGGTAGAGCAACTGAGCAAGCTGTGCAAGGTTAACAACCTGCTGCTGAACAAGTCAAAGACCCAGGAAACCATCGTAGACTTCAGGAGGAAAAAGTCCGAGATCCAGCCCCTGCTCATCGACGGAGAGAGCGTGGAGAGAGTCTCAACCCTCCGATTCCTGGGGGTGCATATGCAGGATGACCTGACCTGGAAGGACAACACAAAAGCCACCATCAAGAAGGCACAACAGCGGCTATACATCCTGAGAGTCCTCAGGAAGGAACACAGCAAGCAGGAGATACTGGTGACCTTCTACCGCGGCGCAGTGGAGAGCATCCTCACCTACGGCATCTGCAACTGGTTCTCCAGCTGCACAACCGCGGAGAGAAATGCGCTACAGAGAGTCGTGAGAACAGCCCAGAAGATCACCGGCGCCCCCCTCCCCTCTCTGGAAGAGCTGTACAACACACGCTGTCTCAGGAAGGCCCCCAAGATCTCCAGGGACCCAACCCACCCTGGGTACTAACACTTTACCCGGCTGCCCTCGAAAAGGCGGTTCAGGACCATGGCAGCAAGGACAAACAGACTGAAGAACAGCTTCTACCACAGGGCCGTCCAGGCCCTGAACACAGCAAAGACCTAGGTTCTGGGCCCTGGACAGTCTGGACGGATTGATGGCAGCTGCTGGATTGAAAAAATCAGGTGTAGTGCTGAGGCACAAATATGTGACAGCGTCTGATTAATAGGTCCCCATCTCGGCCATTTTGAAACCTCGCAATCGAGCCAAAAAGTCTTGTTGTGAAAAAATGTGTTTTCCGGTTTTTGGCATAGGACGACAAACGAAGCGATGAAGAACCCACTCGATATCATATCCAACAGTTTTACATTCACTAAATACCTACATTTAGTTAGCAAAGTCGGGTGGGGGGTATTATTCGTTTTAGTGTGACAGTGTGTGTAGCCACGCCCACCCCAGCTGTATGTAAGGATCCACCTGCGTTTGTTTACAAGTTTACAAGATGGATGCTGAAGCTCTCGCTAACGCTACCAACTGAATTTCAAAAGCAGGCAGAAATATCGACAGTGGGCAATTAATGAACTCCTTCATATTGGACTATACATAACGGGAACTCCGAACTCTGAATCTGACGATGACAGATGACAACGGAATGTCAGACATTGATCTCCACATCAGTTCACTATTCTTGTGGACAGTCGTCTGCAGACAGACCTTCTGCTGTGTTCTTGGGTAAGTTTTAGTGAGTTACATGTGTTGTTTACTAGGATTTTGTGTTGTTTACTTAGGATAGCCAAACAGTTATTTGTTGTTTTGTGAGTAAGGTAGCATCAGCCCCGTTGTTAGCATCAGTTATCAGACCACCTCCCACCATCACTAATGAGATGGTGGGAGGAAGAAATACGTTGTCAAAGATAAAACATAATGAATAAATACATTTGTTGCAGACCTACTAAACATGCAACATAGTGTAATATGTGTCATGCACCATTTTAGTGTGTTTGTGTGTGTGTACCAGCTAGCCAAACAAGTGTTAGCTTGTTAGCTAGCTAGCTAGCTTTGTTAGAGATGTAATAGATTATAGGAAAAGTAAATGCTTTTGTAATGAACGCTAATGTTATGTGGAATCAAAAATAATGATTCATTCATTGATATGTAGACTTGCTGTAGAATAATACTGTGAATTGAAATGATTTCACTAGCCTACTCCTTACAGTACAACAATAGTACACTGAGTCTATGGAAAACCTATACTAGAGAAGAGTCCACACCTCTGACCTGAAATGTGTGTTACAGAATGAGGAGGTGAGAGGTTCTGAGAGATGACACCTTGATGAGAGTCACCAGCACTTCAGGTATTTGTCATTGTCATTGTATGCAATTCTATTTTATGAAGATAGTAGTAGGCTATTTTGTAAAAGTGGTGTTGGTAACAGTGGGCAATCATTTTAAATGTACTGTCTTCTTTTTTTATTACAGCTTTGATGCCCAGATGGGATGGGAAGGAACTACACCGAAGTCCCACTAGATGCTTTATGGACTATAATGATAAATGCATACACACGGACACATTATAATTTTTTACCATTCTATTATTGTATTGCTCAATTGTATCTTGCCAAAATGTTTCCATTGCCATGAATTTTACTGTTGTACTTGTAATGGGACGTAATAAACTTTTGGCACACATGGCAATAAAATGATGATGAATCATGAATCTTGAATTATTATTATTATTATTATTATTTAGGTATTTAAACATGTCAGCCCTGCAATTTTGCTTCCTGAGGGTTAGCTGACAACCCCACTGACAGATGACAGGTAGGTAATGACAGGTAGTGTAATGAGGGAGTGGTTGTCTTGAGGGTGTGGTTGTCTTGAGGGAGTGATTAGGGTGGAGTTAACCAGCTATTGTTCCCACTCATTACCTCTGTGAAAAACGTCTCTGAAGAAGTTTGAGGCTAGATATCTCAGTACGGTGGTTCAGGGGGTATCACCATTAAACTATCCATGACTTCTTCAACTTGTTTCAGATTTCAATGTATGACACATCATTTTAAAGCTTACAATCTACCCTTTCATAATCTGGAAAAAACAGAAAAAAGATTTTGCCCTAGTTGAGGACTTTTTAACCATGCCCTGTCACATATGTACATTTCAAGCCTGCAAACTGCGACACTTTAAATAAATGTGCAATAACACTATGTGCAATATGACAACCCTAGTCGTCTATCTGTACAGTATAGTATAGTGGATAGTGTACATAGCCTTTATTTATGTAAACCAGCTCCTTCCCTTCTTGTGTGTTTTTTTTTTTTTTCTTTTTTTTTTTCCCCTAACACCAGGGGAGCCACCCCTCCTAAATTTCGTTGTTTGGTACCTGTACTGTAGCAATGACAATAAAGACCATTCATTCATTCATTCATTCATTCATTCATTCATTCATTCATTCATTCATTCAAAATACAGTCCTTGTTCGTGCTTGCATTGTACTTTGGTGAATAAAAGCGATTCCGATTCTGATATAGCAGTGTAGGAGTCTGTGTTTGAGAGGAACTGATGGTCTGCTGCTGCTGCTGCTGCTGCTGTAGTGTGTGTGTGTGTGGGGGGGGGGGAGGGGTGGGTGTGTCTGACTTGCTGGTGTCCTGGCTTCCTAACTATATATATATATAAAAGTTGTGTGTTACGTGCCTCATGAGCTGGTGTGATGGGTTTGATTCATCAGCATCTACAGACTGCAGACGTTACGTTAAATAAGCAAGATGCTGTCAGGATGGTGAGACTTCAGGTCACTGAAGCAGGCGCCTGCACTGTACTGTGTTCCCTTTACGCCTGGAGGAAATGTTGTCCCCCGATTGTCATTGTATAAAATTCACACACACTTCTGAGAGGCTTGTCTTGTGATCCTCTTTTGGCATTTCATAGAATCTAGTCTCCTATGCTCTTGTGATTTAAGTTAAGTACTTTGGTTTGTTATTTTTCCTAAGTCTGTTCCTGTCTACTCTGTGAATTACTGCAGGTAAAAGTGGCTTCGCCCCAGGTAATGACTGATCATGCTGCTCCGCGGGACTTCCCGTCACCGAGTTAGGGCGTGTTAGGGCGAGTCAGGCTGAGCAAACACAAGACTCTTAGCGTGGCCTGGGGGAAAACAAAGAGCCAATATATGAGACATTTAGACTGTGATATAGATGGTTTTTAAGTAAGCCATCAAACATTGACAAGCTTTGAAATACTTTGTTTGCTGATCAACACCTCTGAGCCAACGAGCCACCCTCAGTAAACATGGATCTCCGATAACAGTCCTGCAACCAGGAACCTATGACTGGTTACAAAGGCGACCAGCTTCTTTGGGGCAAGGAGTGACAGATAACGACACTTGGAAGCCCTATAAGAGAGAACTGTTTAGAGCCAGAAAGTCGTTCGTATTTTCTTCCTTTGATATACATTCCAAGCCGGCTGTGAATAAACTTCCCTCAACTGTCCATTTGAGCAAGACCCTTTGATTATCCTGACTATCCATCTGACCATCAACTTACATCATAACAGACTGGCTGTAGATCGTGGTCAAGATTGATCACCATAGACCCATCACCATAGACCTAACCCCATCACAATAGACCTAACCCTATCCTTAACCCTATCACCACCAACAACCCTAACCCTATCACCATAGACCTAACCCTATCACCACCAACAACAACAACAACAACAACAACAGCAACAACAACAACAACAACAACAACAACAACAACAACAACAAGTTCTGATGCGACAACAATTGACTTTTTAACATCATAATATTATGGTAGTAGGATATCTTAACTGCTGCTGCTGCACTATTCTTTGTGAATCATCAACCACCAACCTCAGATGTAAATACGTTTGATAAAGTTGCATAACGCTCACCCATGTTGGAGATTTCGTCTTGATGTTCTTGCAACAGAAGGTTCCACAAGTTGATAGCCTCATAGGGTGTAACAGTAAGCCTATTTATACCTTGTTTTAATAATCCTTTCACTTTCATTATTACCCACGCACAATGCAGAGGAGGAGGGACTGCAGAGCAGCTGTTTTACAAGAAATCCTAATTATGTTGGTCAAGAAACACGCTGTCAAGCTCCACCTTGTACCCTGTCCAACTGACTCAGTGAACAAAGTTCAATCAGGGTGGCAGAGATCAGATAAGGTCAGACTTAGGCTGCTGTATGTCTGACTTGTTGATCTAATCTGTTAATTCCCACACAAGCGGGCGTTACCATGGTTACATGGTTGCTACTGATGTCCGAAGTTGAAAATAAATAATTTCAGCAACAATACTCAAATACGCTGTGGCATTCAAGCGATGATTGATTGGCAACAGGACCAAAGTGTGCCAAGAAAACATTCTAACCCTAACCCCACACCATTTACACTGAATGAATGAGAAGGTGTACAGGTGTTCCGTAATTTGCATTTGGCATCCCTCATAATGTAGGGGTGTTGGTGTTGTTGACTAGTCAGACAGACCTTCCACAACGTGGACGGTGATGCTTTTAACAGATCTAGAGCCAAGAAGGTTGAGTGTGGTATAAAGTGTCAAATAAACAGGTTAGCTTGTCTTTCTTGCAGACTGGGCACACACTTAGCCTAGCTGTACCCAAGGCCAAAGAACCATGGTCTAACTTCCTGTGGTTAGGCTGGAAATGGTCAATCCCACTTGGCAACCTTAATACGTTAGTTGAACATCTCGTCTGCCTGGCTCACGTGAGTGGATTTATAAATTAAAGCCTCCCCCCCACTAACAAACTAACCTGACGCGTCCCAGATTCATCTAGTTGCCATGGTAACGAATCCCTGGACTGAAAAACATTAATTCGTTCAATATCAGGTTGGAGATACACAGAAATGTTGACTCGATGGCAGTGTGTAATAATACTATGTATAATAATTCTCTGTGTAACAATAATAATATTATATTCTCTGTCTGATATTGGAAGTCTCTCGAGTTGAGAACTGAAGCTAGCTAGCATGTAGATATCTAGCCAGTTGGCGAGCTAGCAAGGTAGTCATAGCAACCTGCTAGCTACATGAAGCCAGCTAGCTAGCAACAAAAGCTAATTCATATGTAACTGCGTCTAGCCTTTTATTACTTTATAATGTTGCCTTTGGTGAGCTAACAGGTTTATCTTGAGTCTGTGAATAGCTACATATCTATGTCATGATGTTAATAGTCTTTTGTGTGGCTGTGGTGGTTTAGGTAGCCTTTTGACTTTTTGATATTAGCTTTTATAATATACCCCCTTTGTTTTCACTCAGGAATGGAGGACTTTTACCTGGTTGGGTAATTGAACAATGTTATTATATTGTATATACTAATATTAATAATAATAACTTTTATTAATTAAAGTCCATGTGTCCATGTGTCTGATGAGTATATGTGTCTACAGTGAGCAGGCAGGAGGACAGTGAGCAGGCAGGAGGACAGTGAGCAGGCAGGAGGACAGTGAGCAGGCAGGAGGACAGTGAGCAGGCAGGAGGACAGTGAGCAGGCAGGAGGACAGTGAGCAGGCAGGAGGACAGTGAGCAGGCAGGAGGACAGTGAGCAGGCAGGAGGACAGTGAGCAGGCAGGAGGACAGTGAGCAGGCAGGAGGACAGTGAGCAGGCAGGAGGACAGTGAGCAGGCAGGAGGACAGTGAGCAGGCAGGAGGACAGTGAGCAGGCAGGAGGACAGTGAGCAGGCAGGAGGACAGTGAGCAGGCAGGAGGACAGTGAGCAGGCAGGAGGACAGTGAGCAGGCAGGAGGACAGTGAGCAGGCAGGAGGACAGTGAGCAGGCAGGAGGACAGTGAGCAGGCAGGAGGACAGTGAGCAGGCAGGAGGACAGTGAGCAGGCAGGAGGACAGTGAGCAGGCAGGAGGACAGTGAGCAGGCAGGAGGACAGTGAGCAGGCAGGAGGACAGTGAGCAGGCAGGAGGACAGTGAGCAGGCAGGAGGACAGTGAGCAGGCAGGAGGACAGTGAGCAGGCAGGAGGACAGTGAGCAGGCAGGAGGACAGTGAGCAGGCAGGAGGACAGTGAGCAGGCAGGAGGACAGTGAGCAGGCAGGAGGACAGTGAGCAGGCAGGAGGACAGTGAGCAGGCAGGAGGACAGTGAGCAGGCAGGAGGACAGTGAGCAGGCAGGAGGACAGTGAGCAGGCAGGAGGACAGTGAGCAGGCAGGAGGACAGTGAGCAGGCAGGAGGACAGTGAGCAGGCAGGAGGACAGTGAGCAGGCAGGAGGACAGTGAGCAGGCAGGAGGACAGTGAGCAGGCAGGAGGACAGTGAGCAGGCAGGAGGACAGTGAGCAGTCAGGAGGACAGTGAGCAGGCAGGAGGACAGTGAGCAGGCAGGAGGACAGTGAGCAGGCAGGAGGACAGTGAGCAGGCAGGAGGACAGTGAGCAGGCAGGAGGACAGTGAGCAGGCAGGAGGACAGTGAGCAGGCAGGAGGACAGTGAGCAGGCAGGAGGACAGTGAGCAGGCAGGAGGACAGTGAGCAGGCAGGAGGACAGTGAGCAGGCAGGAGGACAGTGAGCAGGCAGGAGGACAGTGAGCAGGCAGGAGGACAGTGAGCAGGCAGGAGGACAGTGAGCAGGCAGGAGGACAGTGAGCAGGCAGGAGGACAGTGAGCAGGCAGGAGGACAGTGAGCAGGCAGGAGGACAGTGAGCAGGCAGGAGGACAGTGAGCAGGCAGGAGGACAGTGAGCAGGCAGGAGGACAGTGAGCAGGCAGGAGGACAGTGAGCAGGCAGGAGGACAGTGAGCAGGCAGGAGGACAGTGAGCAGGCAGGAGGACAGTGAGCAGGCAGGAGGACAGTGAGCAGGCAGGAGGACAGTGAGCAGGCAGGAGGACAGTGAGCAGGCAGGAGGACAGTGAGCAGGCAGGAGGACAGTGAGCAGGCAGGAGGACAGTGAGCAGGCAGGAGGACAGTGAGCAGGCAGGAGGACAGTGAGCAGGCAGGAGGACAGTGAGCAGGCAGGAGGACAGTGAGCAGGCAGGAGGACAGTGAGCAGGCAGGAGGACAGTGAGCAGGCAGGAGGACAGTGAGCAGGCAGGAGGACAGTGAGCAGGCAGGAGGACAGTGAGCAGGCAGGAGGACAGTGAGCAGGCAGGAGGACAGTGAGCAGGCAGGAGGACAGTGAGCAGGCAGGAGGACAGTGAGCAGGCAGGAGGACAGTGAGCAGGCAGGAGGACAGTGAGCAGGCAGGAGGACAGTGAGCAGGCAGGAGGACAGTGAGCAGGCAGGAGGACAGTGAGCAGGCAGGAGGACAGTGAGCAGGCAGGAGGACAGTGAGCAGGCAGGAGGACAGTGAGCAGGCAGGAGGACAGTGAGCAGGCAGGAGGACAGTGAGCAGGCAGGAGGACAGTGAGCAGGCAGGAGGACAGTGAGCAGGCAGGAGGACAGTGAGCAGGCAGGAGGACAGTGAGCAGGCAGGAGGACAGTGAGCAGGCAGGAGGACAGTGAGCAGGCAGGAGGACAGTGAGCAGGCAGGAGGACAGTGAGCAGGCAGGAGGACAGTGAGCAGGCAGGAGGACAGTGAGCAGGCAGGAGGACAGTGAGCAGGCAGGAGGACAGTGAGCAGGCAGGAGGACAGTGAGCAGGCAGGAGGACAGTGAGCAGGCAGGAGGACAGTGAGCAGGCAGGAGGACAGTGAGCAGGCAGGAGGACAGTGAGCAGGCAGGAGGACAGTGAGCAGGCAGGAGGACAGTGAGCAGGCAGGAGGACAGTGAGCAGGCAGGAGGACAGTGAGCAGGCAGGAGGACAGTGAGCAGGCAGGAGGACAGTGAGCAGGCAGGAGGACAGTGAGCAGGCAGGAGGACAGTGAGCAGGCAGGAGGACAGTGAGCAGGCAGGAGGACAGTGAGCAGGCAGGATCGACCAACAAAGAGGTGAGTTAGAAAGGAGGCTGCATTTAAAGACGTCTGCCATCATATTAGATATTTAGGCAAATATTATTTTCAGAAACTGATGGGAAACTGGGGCGCTTAGGTGGCGTAGTGGGTTAAGCATTGACCATGTAACCGCAGGGTCCCCGGTTCGATTCCGGACGGAGACATATCCCTCCTCTCTCTCTCACCCATCCTTCCTGTCATAATCTATACTGTATCTGTCAAATAAAAAAATGAAAAATATGAGTGGGACTGCCCCACTCAGAAAAAAAGAAAAAAAAAGAAAGTGGATTTCCTGGTCGTGTTAAAAGGACGACCTGCTTGAAAAAAAAGAAAAGAAAATATAAACTGATGGAAACAATCATACCCTAACCCTACTGTTCTCAACTGATTATGCCTGGACTTTTAATAAAGTGTTGGCTACTAATAGTAAATAAAGCGTGTGTGTGTGTGTGTGTGTGTGTGTGTGTGTGTGTGTGTGAGTGTGCGTCTGTGTGTGTGTGTGTGTGTGGGGGGGGGGGGGTCTGAGGGTCTGACTAAGTGTCCCGATTTCCTGACTATACAAGTTGTTGTGTGTTACGTGCCCCATGAGCTGGTGTGATGGGTTTGATTCATCTCCATCTACAGACTGCAGACGTTACGTTGAACAAGCCAGATGCTGTTAGGATGGTGAGACTTCAGGTCACTGAAGCAGGCGCCTGCACTGTACTGTGTTCCCTTTACGCCTGGAGAACAAGTTGTCATTGTATAATTCACACTCTGCTTGGCGCTTCAGAGAAGCTTTATCCTCTTTTGGCATTTCATAGAATCTAGTCTCCTATGCTCTTGTGATTTAAGTTAAGTACTTTGGTTTGTTATTTTTCCTACTCTGTTCCTGCCTACTTTGTGGATTACTGCAGGTAAAAGTGGCTTCGCCCGAACCGTTTCAACTGCAATCATTGGTCTGGTCTCCTCTCCTAGATTAGATTCAACCTTCTTGTCATTGCAAAATGTATTTTTTGCTTTAGTCATAGTCAGCACCCCTGGAGCAATTAGGGGTTAAGTGCCTTGCTCAAGTGCACAACGGCAGTGGTAGGTAACTTGGATATGATGCCAGCAACCCTCCAAAACTGACATTTCTGAAAACAGTAATTAAAATCTTAACATATTTTGCATTATTAAATGATGGTTACACAATTCAAATTAATTAACTCTCAAAAACCTATATAAGCTTTTGTCCAGGTTTATGATTGATAATGATATCAAAGTGGTTCAGTTTTGACATTAACAGTTTACCTGGACGGCCCGCTGTGGCCATTGTTGTAACCTGGAGAACACCTGATGAAGATCAGCACTCGGGGGGGCGGTGGGGGGGGTGAGGCCAGGTACTGATAACGTTGCTCCGTGGGACTTTGGCCTTCACCTTACACCGAGTTAGGGCGTGTTAGGGCGAGTTAGGGCGAGCGAACACAAGACTCCAAGCGCGGCCTGGGGGAAAACAAAGAGCCAAGATGTGAGCCATTTAGACTGGCTGTAGATCACGGTCAAGACTGATTGTTTAAATCAAAAGTAAGGAAATATGAAAGAAGACATATCCTCTAGTCAGAATGCAAATCTCTCAGGTGAGGTACAGGCCTCTAGTGTCTTCACCCACCCTGCCCGTCACCATAGACTTAACCCTATCACCAACAACAACAACAACAACAACCCTAACCCTTTCACCAAAAACAACAACAACCCTAACCCTATCACCACCACCACCACCACCAACAACAACAACAACAACAACAACAACAAGTTCTGATGCGACAACAATTGAGCAAGACAAGCAACAGAAAGATATGTTCAAACTTCATACCTTCTCTCTCAGCAGCTGCAGGACGAAAGGAGGGAACAGATCAAATAAAGGAGTGATGTGATACTTCAGGAGTGATCTGGACTTTGTTCCTCCAGTAAAACCACAAGGTGTGGCCCAACCAACCCCATAGGCTTAGGCAGCTCTGAGGTTACACATTAACAGAGTTGTGATTGTGAAGGATGATTCTTCAGACAGACAGGCCCACGCAAGGCAAGGCAAGGCAAGTTTATTTGTATAGCACATTATCATACAACAGGGGCAATTCAAAGTGCTTTACATGCATTATTTAAAAATACAGCAAGAGGAGCATAAGAAAATAAAAATTACAATGAATAAAAGCAAATATAAGAAGTAAATAGATAAAACATTTAAAAAGACAATAGTTAATGGAAAAAAGACATTGATAGAAGTGTTTGTGTTTAATCATAACTGGTGCAAAACATGAAGGTTTTTAGCTTAGATTTAAATATTTTAAGGGTTTGGGCCTGTTTGATTTCTTCAGGGAGTTTGTTCCAGGAGCATGCGGCAGCGTGACTGAAAGCTGCTGCACCGTGTTTTGTTTTTACTCTTGGAATTATTAGCTGATTTGTCTCAGCTGACCTTAGGGACCTTGCGGGAATATAGGGTGGGAGGAGATCTGATATGTATTTTGGTCCAAGACCATTTTGTGATTTGTATGTAATTAGGAGGATTTTTAATTCAATTCTCTGAGAGACTGGTAGCCAGTGCAGGGATCTCAGGATTGGTGTAATGTGTTCAAATTTCTTTGTTTTTGTTAGGACCCTAGCAGCGGCGTTTTGGATGAACTGCAATTTACGAACAGCTCCTTTAGATAGGCCTGTTAGTAGACCATTACAATAATCAAGTCTACTCGAAACAAATGCATGGATGAGTTTTTCAAGGTCTTGCTTGGACATGAAACCTCTCATTCTTGTTATGTTTTTCAGGTGATAGTAGGCTGATTTAGTTATCGAGTTTATGTGGCTGTTGAAGTTTAGATCGCAGTCTAGAATTACACCAAGATTTCTGACCTGTTTTTTTGTGTGAAGAGAGAGAGAATCAAGTTTTGCACTGACTTTCGATCTTTTGTCAGGTGCACTGAATACAATTATCTCTGTTTTGTCCTTGTTTAGTTGGAGGAAGTTTTGTGTCATCCAGGCGTTTATTTGCTCAATGCAATTACAGAGATTGTCAATGGGACTATAGTTGTTCGGTGAGAGGGCTATGTAGATTTGAGTGTCATCCGCATAGTTGTGGTAGGCAATTTTGTTCTTTTTTATGATGTGTCCTAATGGAAGCATGTAGAGATTGAATAGAAGGGGGCCAAGGTTTGACCCTTGGGGAACCCCACATGTCATTTTAATTTGGTCAGATACAAAGTTGCCAATGGAGACATAGTAGCTTCTGTCCTGTAGGTAGGATCTACAGTAAACCAGTTTAGGGCAGTGCCCGAAAGTCCTACCCAGGTTTTTAGTCTATCTATTAGAACATCGTTTCTCAACGGGGGCGTTCAGACAACATTGGGGGGCGCTGGAACAAATATTTTTTAAAGGGGGGCGTTGAGGTGTTCTTGGGGGGCGTAGACGCATAAAGTATTTTTCTCATGAAAAACAGCTGTGTTATTACGGGCATATTCGTAAATGCACGAACGGTCAGTTCGCTCGGACAAACCGTGTTTTCAGTCAGAGCGCCCATCTCTGAGCGCTCTGAACTTGGCCGGGCTCTGTGACGCAGACACACGTAGCGCAGCGCCCAAAAAAATAAAAGTGAGTGTCATCAAGAAGATGGAGAAGCTAAAAACTCAGCTAGCAAAGGCAGAGCTTTTGATAGTTTCCAATGTGTCTGGGTAAGCTGCATTGTAGAAGAATCTTGACAGTTCATGTACAGTGCAGAAATTGCAATACTATGCTACGATAGAAAGAACCCCGGTTCATCCCATCTGTAACGTCATGTTGACCAATGCCCAGCTATGCTTGAGTGACATATGTTTCAGTTTGTGGGCTCATTGTAATTGTTGTGTTCGCTTCGTTCGCTTCCTTTCAATACAGCTTATTTAATTTAGTTAAAATGAGTGCTAATACCATACCACCATACCAGAACATCACAGCAGGAACAACCTATCTCAAAAAAGCGATCGTAATAAACCAGTCCTGAAAGTTCTCTGTCGCTTACCAATAATCGAACCTAGAGAAATCAGCTACGAATGTCCCCTCCCCTCGCAGGTTCATCACAGTATATTACATAAATGTATTACTGTTAAGTGTTGTTGTGGATGTTATCCCTAGTGCCATTCTGAGGTTAGCATTGCGATGTGTTTGCAAACTAAAATATACGATCGCTTTTTGTGATATGTTGCTCCTCTTGTGATGTCCTGGAAACGAACGCATCAGCTGCAGCGTCTTTTGTATTGATCAGCTGTCATCAGTGTTATTACGGGTACGTTCGTAAATGCACGAACGGTCAGTTCGCTGGGACAAAACCGTGTTTTCAGTCAGAGCGCCCATCTCTGAGCGCTCCCAGAGCGCAGAGCTCTGAACTTTGGAACTTTGTTATGTTTTGATATGTTTTGATATGAGAAATTCGAAGTGGTCAGTTTATGAAAATAATACCATAGAATACTAAATAAAATATTAAAATAATAGCCCCCTAGCGTTTGCCGCCATATTGTGACACCACCCCCCCAAAGTCCAATCAAAAATGAATAAATATTAGCATCATAAAACAGCAATTTGGAGAAATGCAACACCAGCACACTTAAAAAAACTAACAATGTTAGTTGTAATGTACAGTTCTGCAGCCTACTGTTTGTTCTGCATCGGACATGTGTGAAATTGCTGCTGTTCCGTAGCAGTCTGTTTGTATTCTCTGATGTTGTCTGAGTTTGTTGATGTTGTCTGAGAACACTCAGAAACAGCATTTGTATTCACATTCACATGGCTTTTCTGTTCTCTGGTAAACTAATGATAATGATATTCCAACTGCCCAGTTAAATCCAATCTATTATTTGGCATTCAGTGACATGCTTTTTAAATTATATAACACAGAATATTAGTCAACATTAATATTTAGGGAAGAAAATAAGCCTACTTTTTTGATGGGGGGGGCGGTAAGAGGCCTGGATAATGGACAGGGGGGCGCTGGCCCAAAAAAGGTTAAGAACCACTGTATTAGAATGTCATGGTCTACAGTGTCAAAGGCAGCACTAAGATCTAGTAGTACCAAAACTTTGATTTTTCCGGAGTCTGTGTTTACGCGAATGTCATTAAGGACCTTAATAAGGGCCGTTTCAGTGCTATGTAGGGGGCGAAAGCCTGATTGAAAGTCATCAAAGAGATCATTTAGGGTCAAATAATTGCTAAGTTGTTCGTGGGCAACCATTTCAATATTTTTTCCTGTACAGGGAAGGTTTGATATGGGTCTGTAGTTGTTTAGTACAAATGGGTCTAGGCCGTTCTTTTTTAGTAGAGGCTTAATAACTTCAGTTTTCAGGGCTTCAGGGAAGATTCCTGATGAAAGGGAGGTATTAATTATTTGTATTAGTTCACCTGCCATGCAGCTAAATATGTTTTTTAAAAAGCTTGTTGGCAGGACATCAAGGGCACAGGTGGATGGTTTAAGACGTGACATGATTTTATCTCGGGTCTTGTAATCATGGTGTTAAATTGTGTTAAATTGTGACATGGTTGTTATGTCCGCCCTATTTGGGGTTGTTAATGGGGACATGTTTTTCATGCCTGACACAGAAGACCTAATGCCTTGTCTAATGGTTTCTATTTTATTGTTAAAAAAGGATGCAAGCTCATTGCATTTACTAGTTGAGTGAAATCCCTGAGCAATGGGTGTTGGGGGATTTGTTAGTCTGTCAACAGTTCTGAAAAGGATGTGGGCATTATTTATGTTATTGTTTATGATCTTAGAGAAAAATGATTGCCTGGCACTTCTTATTTCTAAGTTATAGTTTTGAAGATTCTCTTTATAGATATCATAGTGGACTTGAAGGTTTGTTTTTCTCCATCTGCGCTCTGCTTTACGACATTCTCTTTTTTGGGTCTTTACGGATGGGGCAGTTCTCCAGGGAGCTTTTTGCTTACCAGAGATGCATTTGGATCTAATGGGTGCAATATCATCAATGGTTTTTGTGATTTTTAAGTTGAAATCGTGTAGAAGGTCATTTACTGAGGTTGGAATAGAAGGGGGGGGGGGGGGGGGGGGGGGGGGCTAGGGAAAAGGCCTGTGTGAACAGTGCACTGGTCTTTTCATTGATATATCGTTTGGAAATAGTTTTAGACATAGTTTGAATAACAGGAAAGATAGATACGTCAAAGAATAACAGTGGTCAGACAGGGCAATGTCAGTTACAACAACATTTGAAATATCTAGGCCTTTGGTGATGATAAGATCCAGAGTGTGACCTCGATTATTATGAGTAGGGAGGTTCACATGTTGTTGAAGTTCAAAAACATCTAACAGAACAGAGAGTTATTTGGCTTTGTTGTCCTCTGAGTTATCTACATGAATATTGAAATCACCAGCAATGATCAATGACGCAAACTAATGAAGTATGTTACCCACTTTATATTGATGTGTGATAAAGTTAGCCTATGGTGCTATGTCCTTGATAGCAGCTAGGCTAAGTGTGTGCCCAGTCTGCAAGAAAGACAAGCTAACCTGTTTATTTGACACTTTATACCACACTCAACACTAAAATTTCGTTGTATGGTACCTGTACTCAGTGGTGTAGTCTAGTTTTTTCTAGTGGGTATACTGTGATTTTGCCCTCCCAGTCAGAGCGACACCTGTCCCGTAGCGACACCCCATACGCACCACCACACTCACTTATGCATACATAAGGGGGGGGGGGGGGGGGGGTGGCATGGACTGTACTTGTACATCAAGCTGCCTCACGCTACAGAAACAGGAGATAGGCTCCTGCCCCCTAAGGGCCGTTAGGCTCGAGAACCATCGGTTCTCAAGGCTACTTACGTGGTCTTGACTACATGTCCACTTTCTCACCTGGTTCTTGCTCTCTCTCTCTCTGGTGTGCCGACACCATCCTGCTCTCTCTCCTTCTCTCCCTCTCTATCCTCCTCTCTCCCTCTTTTGCTGTCACCCAAAAGGCAAATATAACAACCAGAGTATTTATAATTTAATAAGAGGTATACATTGAATTCATATAAAATCATAACATCATTCTAATTGAATATTGGGTTGCTGTGGGCAATAGAGTCAGATACTGTCTTTAATTACTCTCTCACCTGTAAGAAAATCGTATGTCCAACTACAAAAAACAGACATTTCCAATGAGTGAGGGTTTGTTCCAATGCTTCAATCCACTGTCCATGTACTGTAAATATGCCATTATGGTATTACCATAAAGCCCAATTCTAGCAGAATAAGAAAGATTGTATATCTACTTTAAGTAAAATAATAAAGTGCCTCCAGTTAGCTCTTTAGCTGGCATGTGTGCAGCAGACTAGCTCATCTAATCACCTCTGAGCTAGCTAGCTAGCTTGCTAGTTCTTTGACACTATTATTCACACCATGAAACTATAATCAGACACTTGAATGAATGAATGAATTAATTAATTAATTAATGAATGAATGAATCGTCTTTATTGTCATTGCTACAGTACAGGTACCAAACAACGAAATTTAGGAGGGGTGGCTCCCCTGGTGTTAGGAAAGGGGAAAAAACACTTTTAAAAAAATCACAAGAAGGGAAGGAGCTGGTTTACATAAATAAAGGCTATGTACACTATCCACTATACTATACTGTACAGATAGACGACTAGGGTTGTCATATTGCACAATAGTGTTATTGCACATTTATTTAAAGTGTCGCAGTTTGCAGGCTTGAAATGTACATATTTGTGCCTCAGCACTACACCTGATTTTTTCAGTCCAGCTGGCTGGCGAAATGAGGGAGTGCTTCGCCAACCAATCAGGTAGCGGTATTGCCCTGCCTCCCCCTACCATCCTAGGTTTCGCAAATTCGCGGCCCGCCCACCCCAAGGCTCTGTAGGGGAAATACTGAGACTAGCATTCTGAACGACTGGTTATGTGATAACAAACATGTCAGAAAGTTCGAAGTAAGTGCTTCGTAACACAGGTCTACGGGGTGAATTTTATGAATGAAAGTGAAAGTTCTGTCACAAAACGCCGTTACGTATCCTCGCGCATTTTCTAGTGGGTATACGCAAATCCTTGGCCTTTCCTAGTGGGTATACGGCGTAGTCCTGCGTATCACGTAGACTACACCACTGCCTGTACTATATTAATGACAATAAAGACTATTCATTCATTCATTCATTCATTCATTCAACCTTCTTGGCTCTAGATCAAAATGTATGTTACAAAATACCATGGTCCACATTGTGGAAGGTCTGTCTGACTAGTCAACAACACCAACACCCCTACATTATGAGGGATGCCAAATGCAAATTACGGAACATCTGTACACCTTCTCATTCATTCAGGTGTAAATGGTGTGGGGTTAGGGTTAGAATGTTTTCTTGGCACACTTTGGTCCTGTTGCCAATCAATCATCGCTTGAATGCCACAGCCTATTTGAGTATTGTTGCTGAAATTATTTATTTTCAACTTTTTTGTTGTCGTTGTTTTTAATGTGAAAAAACACCCGTCGGACATCAGTAGCAACCATGTAACCATGGTAACGCCCTCTTGTGTTCCCGCGTTGTGTGCCGGAGCGGCCAGACTGGTCACGTGACACAGTGAGACTAGGGTCGCGTTCGTAAATTAGCTCTGAGAGCACCGGAGCGTCCACGTGACTGCCTCTTGTCCAATCAAATAAAGGGACCAAGTAATTTGATTGGACAAGAGCAGGGGCGGACTGGAATCAAAAAACAGCCCAGGCATTTGCGACACAACAGCCCTATTTCCAAACGCAACACGCAACACGGATTGTTAACATAAAAAGTCAGAGGACAGATGCCAAACTACCAACATGTTTGCTGTAATTATATGTATTATCAGTAGGCAGTCATCAGTCAATATCTCTTTCAATAGCCTTTTCACACCGAATGTACTTTTTTGTGCTATTTTCGGCCCAATACATGCGAATTTCGGTGCATTCCTACTTCCAACTACACTTGCTCCCTGCATCCAGTTGTTGCACATTAACTGCATCGCTCTCGTCAAATTCCCCCATTCTGAAAATGAAAGCAGTGTAACGTTAACTGCTGTTATAAACGGAATGATGACATGAGGTGCGTGTCCACTGGCGATATAGAGCTGACTACGATAGTTATGGAGATATACTCCAGTTCGATGTCCGCGCCCGCCCTGGGGTGCTATAAAACGGGCGTCCTCCGTTCCCTCATTCTCCCAAACATACAATACAGCCGGGTTTGAACAAGTCGAAGTGGGCCAGCAGCCCTATTGGGCTCCGCTCCACTCATAGAACTGGAGTATATCTCCATAACTATCCTTCTATATCGTGGAGCTCCGCCCCATAGGGGAGCTCTGCTCCTATTGGTTTAGGGCCCTGGGCATACGCGCAGAACTGCGTGGATGGCCCGGCCGATATAAAAGGTTTTGGGCCGCGGTATGCTAAAATAAGTTATTTTCAATGAAAATCACCAGAGACAAAATTACAAATATATATATTTTTTTTTAATATAATACATTCTGAGCGGCCCAGAGTCTCGCGGCCCTCCTGGCATTTGCCAGGCTTGCCCGGTGGCCAGTCCGCCACTGGACAAGAGTCAGTCACGTGGACGCTCCGGCGCTCTCAGAGCTTTACGAACGCGGCCAGGCCACGTGGGTCTGTGTTCTCAGACCTCTCCCTCTAGCTGTCTAGCACCATTAAAACTTCCGGTGACCCTTTTTTGTAACGTTTTCGGGGCTTCAAAATAAAAGCGCAAGTATTCCAGTAGGGGGCAGCAGATACCGGTGTCATGCTTTAGTTTAGATTTTAATTTGTAATCAGGGCATGTGTAATATTGTGATTTGGTACATATGGAAATGATATAGACATGGGAATTATAGCCAGCACAAAAGTACAATCAGACTAGGTCCAGTACAGTAGCTAGGGTTCTTACAGTAAACCAAAGTAGTACACAAAGTAGATACAAAATATGAAATAAAGAAATATCCTAAAACATAAACATACACATACAAAAAAAAACATAATTTCTTACCATAAGGGGTAATATACCTATTATATAATTTGCAATTGTGATGAAGATGAAAAATGTGCATCAGAAGATGTATGAAAACGGTTACAGTTGCAGTCAAAGCCAGGATGCTAACCGTTTAGCCGATGTTGTATACTTTTGACTTTGCTTTCATATACCACATAAAAAAAATTCTACCATGCCAATGCTTGGTATCCTTTTGTTCAGAACAACCTCAGCTATGACTAGGGGTGTAACGGGTCAGCTATATGACCTGACAATTATGTTATGACTTTGACACACTGTATCAACATAAATGACCCAAAAACACACAAAAAAACGAATTTGGACAATTATGTCTATTTTATCATCTAAAACACAAACATACTCCATAAAGCATTTCAACGGTTTCAAATGTTAGCACAGGTTGTATATAATGGTCATATAAAGATCACATTTAGATACTTCAACCAATATACAATTATTTACCACAAAAAACAGGGCTACACCTAGGCGTTTCTTTTGTTGTTGTTGAAATGTCACTCATCAAAACAGGTTATGTACAGGCTTCCCAAATAGTGCATGTAGAAGATTAAATTGAGACAAAATCAAACTATAAATAACAAAAAGCAGGTGTGGCTTTTTGTGGGGAGTATCTCCACCTGGTGGCAGTGTTCGCTAGTAAATCTCTCTTCCAGCAACTATCGACCAGACTACAGAGTACATATCAATCATCTGCCAACTGGCAAACTTTTAAAAATGATTTTTTAATCCCAAATTAAAATGATAATATTTCTGTTTCTGCTTATTGTATCAACATCAGATAAAAACGTTTTGGCTTATTGAATATTGCCCCATTCATTGTCTAGGGATTTTTTGTCCGCTAAACGGCATTGTGGATAATTCCCGTCCAAGCAACGCGAGTTGGAACGAGCCGCACGTTTTTTGCTATAATAATGAATACATAATAATATATATGTACAATACTAATAAGTGCTGCTTGCTACTACAAGCACACTTAACTAGCATGGAGCTTCAAGCCAGCACTGGGAAGCTTATCACAGTCCTGGATGTTGCTTCATATTGATTAGACGGCTCTGAACAAGTCATGTGATTTGATCACGGTTGACTCTTAAGAGAGCACGGGCAAGTTAGGATTTCACTCTATGTGAACGGAGAAGATAAGCACAGAATAAATAAATAAATGAATCAAAATCCTTCAGCCTTTGAGTCAATCAATCAATAAATCAATGAAATTGACTTTTACAGAAGCAGTTTTATCACAAAGTGTTTAACAATATAAACGTGGAAGGCGATGGAAGAGGGTCTTAACGTAGACATAGGCACACTGGTAGCATACCTTCGAAGGTGGCTTCTACAACTCAGTGTCGGAAAGACAGTCGCAGCGGCATACCACCTTAGCACCAGAGAAGCCAGGAGGGAACTTGAGGTGCGCGTTGACAACAAATGTCTGGAGGTCCAGCAAGCCCCGAAGTACCTTGGAGTGCGCCTGGATCGGACATTATCCTTCAAACAACACCTGGAAGAAGTCAAGGCCAAAGTGACATCCAGGGCCGCGCTGATCCGCCGCCTTGCTGGTACAACCTGGGGAGCCTCCGCTAAGACGCTAAGAATATCCACCCAAGCCCTGGTCTTCTCTGCAGCGGAATACTGCGCCCCAGTCTGGAGCAGAAGCCCTCATGCGAGAAAGGTCGACGTGGCTATCAATACCTCCCTCAGAATAATTACTGGATGCTTGAAGCCTACCCCTGTGTCCCTCTTGCCAGTCCTCGCGGGAATAGCACCGGCCGGCCTCCGACGGGAGGCTGCCACCCTCGCCCTGGCCAGGAAGGCACAAAAGCATGACTGGCACATCCTGCACAACACCACCATAACACCAGCACCTCCAAGCCGACTCAAGACCCGCCACCCTTACAACAAGGCAGCACAAGCCATGCTCAACTCCACCTCTGAGGACATCTCCAGAGATGCATGGTTGGCAGCAGCTTGGAAGCAGGAGTGGGAGTCAGCCGGGCCCTCCCGAATCCACCGCTACATCTGGGACCCAGGAGACGACCTACCACGCCGGCAATGGACCACACTGAACCGTCTACGAACTGGTGTCGGTCGCTTTAAAACATCAATGAAGGCGTGGGGCCTGGCGGACAGTGCGGCATGCGAGTGCGGTGACCCAGAGCAGACCGCCGACCACATAATCGCCATCTGCCCCTTATATAGACCACCCTCAGAAGCCAGCCTCTTCGACCTAGAACCAGAGATGCGGGCATGGCTACGCGACACCGAGTTGGACCTCTGACGTTACACAAAAGAAGAAGAAGAACAATATAAACATCAGAAACAACTTTGAGACTGTACACCTGACAAAACCTTGGAGGGAACCAGGCTCAGAGGGGGACTCGGGAGTCAGAGTCAGTCCCGTCCACACCTCTCAGCAGGAGGGAGCCAACCGCATCCACAGTTCTCAACAGGAGGGAGTCGACCGCATCCACAGCTCTCAGCAGGAGGCAGTCAACCGCTTCCACACATCTCAGCAGGAGGGAGTCAGCCCCATCCACAGCTCTCAGCAGGAGGGAGTCAGCCCCATCCACAGCTCTCGGCAGGAGGGAGTCAGCCCCATCCACACCTTTCAGCAGGAGGGAGTCAGCCCCATCCACACCTTTCAGCAGGAGAGAGTCAGCCCCATCCACACCTTTCAGCAGGAGGGAGTGAGCCCCATCCACACCTTTCAGCAGGAGGGAGTCAGCCCCATCCACAGCTCTCAGCAGGAGGGAGTCAGCCCCATCCACACCTCTCAGCAGGAGGGAGTCAGCCCCATCCACAGCTCTCAGCAGGAGGGAGTCAGCCCCATCCACACCTCTCAGCAGGAGGGAGTCAGCCCCATCCACACCTCTCAGCAGGAGCAGCTCTGGATCCTCTGTGAGGACGTCGCTCCTCCTTTTCTTGGGCTTCAACACATCCACTGATCGAACCTCAGATCCCGGCTCAGAACCACCATACCCTGTTTCTGCTCTGCTGCCTCCACTCACTGTAACACAACACAACAACAACAGATCATATTCTGCTTTGCTGGCACACTGGAAGCACTACAGTACATCAGGTATGTATGTATGTGATGTCATCTGAGACATCAATCAAGTTGATATCACTATTATTGCTATTGTCCTTGCTGTTGATGACATTATTCTTCCATACTCACAGTTTGGATTAATAAAACCAATGCTCCCAGCAGCTCTCGGTGCCACAGATCCATTCTCAGAGCCAGACTCTGCTCTGCTGCCTCCACTCACTGAACAACAACAACAACAACAGATCAGAAGCTTTGCTGGCAGACTGGAATCATTACAGCATATCATGTACTGTATATATGAGTCAGGGAACCATACTCACCGCTTGGAGGATAATATTCAATGCTACTAGATCTTCTTGGTGCCAGTGAAGGTTGATCCCCCACCTGACTCTCAGGATAAAACACATCTCCACTGTTCACTGCCACCATCTCCTCTATCTTCTCCAGCAGCTCTGTGACCTGAGTGCCATCACCCATGTTCATATTGTTGAAGACATGATACCTGTTCCCACATTTCTCAACAAGCCACTGGAGGGTCTTCCCTTCACTCTCAATGTGCTGCTCAATGATTGTGTCTCCCAGACAGTCCCCCCAGGTGAACAGCACTATAATGTGATTCCAGACTCCCTCACTAAGAAGCTCCAGGTGTGCCTCTGCAGCATTTGCCTCATTCTCTTTGAATGAAACATCCACTGGTATGACCAGGAGGAGAGTGTGAGGTCCTGGAGGACACAGAGACACACTGTGCACAATCTCATGTTTAACCATCTTAGGAGTGTACTCTACAGGGGAATTCCTCCACCAGCCTGGAGTGTCGACCACAGTGACCTGCCTCCCTGCTACCTCTCCCTGTCTCTTCACACACTGAGCAGCTGTCCCCAGGTCAAACTCCTCTCTGCCCAGGATGGTGTTTCCTGATGAACTCTTCCCTGCTAACCTGGACCCCAGCAGCACGACCCTCAGCTCTGAGAGATGGAGGGAGTCACCTGGCAGAGAGAGAGAAACAACACAGTATAATGAGCATCTCCCATTGACATGCTGTATACAGGGTGTGTCTCCATTGAACATCCTTAGAACACCATTGATATTGGTGATTTGGGAGGGCATGCTAACATGCTATAAGCCATAATGGTTGATTGATTGATTGATTGATTGATTGATTGATTGACTGCACATCTATTTCACATGCATGGGAAGGTGGGCCATATTTGAGGTTTAAAATCAACAGTGAATGTCATGCACACAATGGAATACCTCTGTCTCTATATAATCTCTATCTTTATATCTCTTTATAATCTGTTACCTTTAAATATATTTTGAATTCTGTTTCTTTAGATAAACCGCAGCCCTGTCATTTGTGTTGGCAGACAGCTGAGAGATGGAGAAATGTAACCCCTCTTAAAATGAGTAATACAACCTTATGTTTTGGGTTATGATATGGTAAGACACACCATTGATGTGCTAGAGATCCTACCATATTCAGACAGCACAACTTTTACACAAGAAAATAAACTGATTGGCCATCTCATCAATCATCCACCATCTTAGCACAAGCCCATTGGTCAGCAGCCAAATTGACCAATGGGAGTGGTTCTATATCACAGAGTACTCAGTATTCCAGCCAGCGATCTGACATGGAAGTTTCCTTCATAACAGTTCAGTAATATTAATCTCACCTATGAATGATCTGCGGATTTCTCTCTGTTTCTTCACCTTCTCCTGCCTCTGTTTTGCTCTCTCTTCTTTGGGTTTTCTCCACACTACTGTATCCTTCACAATCTCTCTGTTCATCTCATAATGGCCTCCTCTGTTTCCTGCCACCATCTCCTCTATCTTCTCCAGCAGCTCTGTGACCTGAGTGCCATCACCACTGTTCTTATTGTTGAAGACATGATACCTGTTCCCACATTTCTCAACAAGCCACTGGAGGGCCTTCCCTTCTCTCTCAATGTGCTGCTCAATAGGTATGTCTCCCAGACTGTCCCCCCAGGTGAACAGCACTATAGTGTGACTCCAGACTTCCTCACTGAGAAGATGCAGGTGTTCCTTTACTGCTCTTCTCTTTTCCTCAGTGATTGAATCACCCACCTTTCTGACCAGGAGGAGAGTGTGAGGTCCTGGAAGACACAGAGACACACTGCGTACGATCTCCTGTCTAACCAGATCACGTCTGTTCTCTACAGGATCTTCCCACCAGCCTGGGGTGTCGACCACAGTGACCTGCCTCCCTGCTACTTCTCCCTGTCTCTTCACACACTGAGCAGTTGTCCTCAGGTCAAACTCCTCTCTGCCCAGGATTGTGTTTCCTGATGAACTCTTCCCTGCAAACCTGTACCCCAGCAGCACGATCCTCAGCTCTGAGAGATGGAGGGAGTCACCTGGCAGAGAGAGAGAGAGAGAGAGAGAGAGAGAGAGAGAGAGAGAGAAAAAGAGAAAGAATGAATGTCAAGAAATAAGTCATTTTATTCTCCCCAGCTCACAACAAAGGTGTGTTTGCTTGTGTGCGTGTGTGTGTGTGTTTTGTGTGTGTTCCTATCTAAAATTGTGTTTGTGTAACTAACTGAACACCCATAACCACATACTGATAGTTAAATCTCTTGAAATGTTGAACTGGATATGCTTATCTATCTATATATATTTAATTGACATTTTACACAGAACAAGTTTTTATATCTTTGTGGCTCAAATGACATTAAGCAAATCACATAGCTGGCTAGCTGGCTGTATTCACAGTTCAGCTAATGAGTTCATCAGCTTGATTTTAGCTAAACTGTGACGCAAGACAGCCAGTTAGCTAGTCAGTGAGTTTACTGTTGCTACTGTAGGAGCTAGCAACTCCATCTCAAACTGAAAGCTCTATCCACCTTATAATTTAAGGCATGTAAAGTATATTTACATTTTGCTTTTAAAACAAATTGAAATGGAGAGAAAACATGTTGTTCTAGTGAAATCTTTAACAAATGTGTTTAAAAAAAGATTGCCGTTTCACAGAGACTGAAATAAACTCACCCATTAGTGACCTGAGGGTCTCTCTCTGTTCCTGCACCTTCTTCAGTCTCTGTTTCGCTCTCTCTTCCACTGCCCTCCTTTCCTGTTCTATCTTCTCCAGTATCTCTCTCTCTATCTCATAATGGCCTCCTCTGTTTCCTGCCACCATCTCCTCTATCTTCTCCAGTAGCTCTGTGACCTGAGTGCCATCACCCCTGTTCTTATTGTCAAGGACATGATACCTGTTCCCACATTTCTCAACAAGCCACTGGAGGACCTTCCCTTTTCTCTCAATGTGCTGCTCAATGGTTGTGTCTCCCAGATAGTTCCCATGGGTGAACAGCACTATAGTGTGACTCCACACTCCCTCACTGAGAAGATCCAGGTGTTCCTCTACTGATCTTCTGTGTTTGTCAATGAATGACCAATCCCCCCGTATGACCAGGAGGAGAGTGTGAGGTCCTGGAGGACACAGAGACACACTGCGCACAATCTCCTGTTTAACTATCTCAATAGTCTTCTCTACAGGCTCATCCCACCTCCAGCTTGGAGTGTCGACCACAGTGACCTGTCTCCCTGCTACTTCTCCCTGTCTCTTCACACACTGAGTTATCTTCCCCTGGTCAAACTCTTCTCTGTCCAGGATGGTGTTTCCTGATGAACTCTTCCCTCCATACCTATACCCCAGCAGCACGATCCTCAACTCTGAGAGATGGAGGGAGTCACCTGTTAGAGAGAGAGAGAGAGAGAGAGAGAGAGAGAGAGAGAGAGAGAGAGAGAGAGAGAGAGAGAGAGAGAGAGAGAGAGAGAGTGAGAGAAAAAGACAGAGCAGTTTATTTGGAGAGTCATGCTGAGTGCATAAACAGAAATGGTGAGTACATAAACAGCTATGGTGAGTACATGAAGCCCTCATCTCTTTACAGTATGCTCTTGAATGCCCCCCGCATTCACCATTAATATCAAAACAACTTTAGAATGTGACTTGTGTTATGACAGATTTGTGCATGTTGTATATATCTGCACCCTTTTGCATCGTCAATGTTGCCCCACGTCATCCATTTCTAGAAGAAAATACTGTTTTACATTTTATTTTCTACAATCTTCTTTTCATTTTATCAAATTCTGAAGCCGTTATGAGACTACTATAGAATGTTATGTGTTATCTATGATCACTACTGTCATGGCCCCGTCTGAACACTAGGGGGCGGCAGTGACCATCCCATGAGCTCTGGCACAACAGGTGCAGTGCAGCTGACATTTCCCATGTAAGTTGTGTGTTTCGTATCTTCCAGGGCTTGGCGCCATGGTTCGATTACTGGGCCATGTCCATGCCTGGAAGAATCTTGTAATAGGATTTCAGATTTTCAGACAATCCTAAAGTGGACCACACCATTTCTTAACCTTGACGTTAGTTAAACGTCTCGTCTAGCTAACTTCAGTCGAAGTTAAACTGGTTCAGTTTTGACATTAACAGTTTACCTGGACGGCCCGCTGTGGCCATTGTTGTAACCTGGAGAACACCTGATGAAGATCAGCACGCGGGGGCGCGAGGCCAGGTACTGATAATGTTGCTCAATGGGACTTTGGCCTTCACCTTACACCGCGTTAGGGCGAGTTAGGGCGAGCGAACACAAGACTCCAAGCGCGGTCTGGGGGAAAACAAAGAGCCAAGATATGAGACATTTAGACTGGCTGTATATCGTAGGTCAAGATTGATTGTTTAAATCAAAAGCAAGGAAGTATGAATGAAGACATATCCTCTAGTCAGAATGCATCTCTCTCAGGTGAGGTACAGGCCTCTAGTGTCTTCACCCACCCTGACTGTCACCATAGACTTAACCCTTTCACCAACAACAACAACAACAACAACAGCAAAAAGAAGTTCTGAACAACAATTGAGCAAGACAAGCAACAGAAAGATATGTTCAAACTGTTCATACCTTCTCTCATCAGCTGCAGGACGAACGGAGGGAACGGATCAAATAAAGGAGTGATGTGATACTTTAGGTAGTGATCTGAACTAATGGACTAATGATCTGGACTTTGTACTAAATGTACTAAAACTACCCAGGTGTGGCGCAGTAAACCTCTGGAGTGAGGGCCAGTCACATTAACTGATTGTGAAGAATGATTCTTCAGACAGATAGGCCCATGCAAACTAATGAAGTATGTTACCCACTTTATATTGATGTGTGATAAAGTTAGCCTGTGGTGCTATGTCCTTGATAGCAGCTAGGGTAAGTGTGTGTCCAGTCTGCAAGAAAGACAAGCTAACCTGTTTATTTGACACTTTATACCACACTTAACCTTCTTGGTTCTAGATCAAAATGTATGTTACAAAACATCACCGTCTACGTTGTGGAAGGTCTGACTAGTCACCAACAACATCCCTACATTATGAGGGATGCCAAATAAATGTTGCGATATGTTGGCTTAAATGTACATTTATGTAAATGTGAACAGAATGTCAGAAATTATTTATGTTCTACTTTGTTTATTTGTTGTTGTTTTTTAATGTAGAAAAGCACCCTTCAGACATCAGGATCAACCATGTAACCATGGTAACGCCCTCGTGCGTTCCCGTGCAGCCAGACTGGTCACGTGACACAGCAAGAGCTCCGTCTAGCGCCATTAAAACTTCCGATGGGCTTTTCACCGTTTTCGGGGCTTCGAAATAAAAGCGCGAGTCTTCCAGCAGGGGGCAGCAGATACCTGTGCCTAGACTTATTATGTCGTGTGTCTGTCATAGCTGGCTGTGATGAGCTCAACAGCCGTGGTTACAGACATATGAATATGTCTTTTTGTCTCTCTCTTGCTCTCTCTCTCTCTTGCTCTCTCGTTCGTTCTGTCTCTCTCTCTCTTTGGTATTGTCCGCTTATTTTGTGTTATTTTAAGTGTTATTTTCTTTATTTTGTATGTAAAAATGCTTTGTTAAAAGTATTTTATACTTGTTTTCAAATACATACAGTATTAAACTGAATGACTGACTACTGACCTGTTCTTGAGATGACGAGAGAAAACATTTGCTAGGCTACAGATATGATTTTATTTCTCAAACTTATCTCACTTATAAAACTGTACTGTATGGTTTCACTGGTCAAACATCAGACTATAAAGTTAATTAATTAATTATGCCCACTTGTACTCTATTTGCCATTTAGCAGGGAAAACAATGCTAAATCCTAACTTGGTCTGTGTATGATCCGATCATTTGATTTTGGGTTATACAAAAGATCAACAATTGGGAAAAGCCATTCTAACTCCTGGGACAATAAGAAATTAAGGTGTGTCGCTGCAAAGACCAACCCAGACAAGTCTCGCCACGCATGGCTAACTGTAACTGGTTTAACAACTTTTCATTTCGGTTTTGAAAACAAATTCATAAAGAAAACAGTCATGAACACATTTTGAATGAGCAGATTTTAATCAGGAACATATTGTGATTGGTACATATGGAAATGGAAATGATATGGACATGGGAATTATAGCTAGCAAAGACTAGGTGAAGTACAGCCTCATGTTCATACAGTAAACCAAAGAAGTACACAAAGTCGATAAAAATTATGAAATAAACAAATATCTTAACAAAAACTGAATTTCTTGCTATAAGGGGTAATATAACTAATACTTATGCAATTGTGGACATAAGATTGATATTAAAAGTGGGATTTATACTATTGCCTATTGTGTCAGTTGCTTTCTTTCCATGCAATCTATAAACAGGACAGAAGCAAGGCACACCTACTTCAGCTATAGTACTTCAGCTATAGTACTTCAGCTATAGTACTTCAGCTATAGTACTTCAGCTATAGTACATCAGCTATAGTACTTCAGCTATAGTACATCAACTATAGTACTTCAGCTATAGTACTTCAGCTATAGTACTTCAGCTATAGTACTTCAGCTATAGTACATCAGCTATAGTACTTCAGCTATAGTACATCACCTATAGTACTTCAGCTATAGTACTTCAGCTATAGTACTTCAGCTATAGTACTTCAGCTATAGTACATCAGCTATAGTACATCACCTATAGTACATCAGCTATAGTACTTCACCTATAGTACATCAGCTATAGTACTTCACCTATAGTACTTCACCTATAGTACATCACCTATAGTACTTCACCTATAGTACATCACCTATAGTACATCACCTATAGTACTTCAGCTATAGTACTTCAGCTATAGTACATCACCTATAGTACTTCAGCTATAGTACTTCACCTATAGTACTTCAGCTATAGTACTTCAGCTATAGTACTTCAGGTGTCAAAAGTCAACAGGATGTGTCAGGATTACACACTACATAGACAAAAGTATGTGGACACAATTATGGTGTGGGGCTGTTTTTCATGGTTTGGGCGAGGCCCCTTAGTTCCAGTGAAGGGAAATCTTAATGCTACAGCATACTATGAGATTCTAGAGAATTGCGCCAACAGTTTGAGGAAGGCCCTTTCCTGTTTCAGCATGAGAATGCCTCCATGCACAAAGCGAGGTCCATAATGACATGGTTTGCCGAGTTCTGTGTGGAAGAACTTGACAGGCTTGCACAGAGCCCTGACCTCAACCCCATCCAACACCTTTGGGATAAACTGGAAAGCCAGGTCTTCTCGCCCAACATCAGTGCCCGACCTCATTAATGCTCTTGTGGCTGAATGGGAGCAAATCCTTGAAACCATGTTCCAAAACCTAGTGGAAAGCCTTCCCAGAAGAGTGGAGGCTGTTATAGGAGCAAAGGGGGGACTGACTCCATATTAATGCACATGGTACTGGAATGAGATATTCAAAAAGCACATACACATTATGGGTCTGATGTTCGTGTGTCCACATACTTTTGGCCATGTAGTGTATGGTACAGGTATGGGAATCATAACTCTGTTACAGTTGCATAGTCAGGATGTTAACAACCTAAAATGTGTCTGTTATAGCCGGATGTGATGAGGTCAACAGCCATGGTAACAGACACGTGAATCTCTCCGTATGTTGAGGCAAGATAGGGCCTGGGCTATTAACAACATTTGTAATGAAATCACCAATCGTCTTTTTGTGTGTTTGATACCTGTTTCTATTTTTTTGTGCAGGAAGATAGTCTGCTGTAAAGTAAGCTGGATGAACATTTAGAAATGTTACGATCAGATAATGTTTCACATCAAAAACAAGAAGAAGAGATTTGGTGAGGCTGCATTCTCATTTTATGCACCCAAATTGTGGAATGCACTGCCAGTTTACATTTCAAGTCAGGACTAAAAACTCGTTTTTTTAATATTGCCTGCTTTAAATTACTGTATTATTTTCTAAATGTATCTTTTAATCTTAGTTGATGAATCTATATTTATACAGATTAAATATATTTGTATATATGTATTTATATCTTATAGTAATAACTAGTTATTTTGTTAAAGCACTTTGAGCTGCAAGGTTTGCAGGAAAAGTGCTATACAAATAAAGGTTATTAGTAGAATAATAATAATTATTATTATCAAGGAGTGGAGGAGAACCTTCCATACAAGATATGTGGCTTTCATAGTTCATAGTATCACGTTTAAATGGAATAGTATTGGGGAATATGAAGGTAAAGGTGTGTGTTCATGTTTCACTCGTGTTTAATCTTCTTTCTATAACACATCCTGCAGCATGTGAATCTGATAACAGAGACAGTAGTCATCAGGAGAAGCAGCGCCACAGTTAATAAGAACACCACCACGTCTACAGAGTGGTAGGAGTACCAAGGCATCTTGTAGGACTCTGTGCGCAGGTGAGCAGCACCCTTGTGTCTCATGACGAACTCGATCCAGAAGAGGGCGCTGTCTAGTGGTTTCATCGGTGTGTCCCTGTGTAGCCTGGAGAGCCTCTGCATGTTCTCTCTGTAGGACGGCTCCTGTAGCACTTCCTGTAAGGCCTCAAGGAAGTTGTTGTCCTTGTCTACTGTGGCCACAGATAACACCTTTCCTGCCCCTCTCTCCTTCAGACGAAGGAGGTTGTCATTCTGGTCAAATAACAGAGGAAGGCCCACGACAGGGACTCCATGGTAGATGGCCTCTTGAAGTCCGTTTGTTCCTCCGTGAGCTACAAACAGCCTGGTCTTGGGATGTCCTAACAGGTCGTTCTGAGGCATCCAGTCCACTAGTAAGGTGTTGTTGCCCAGGGTAACAGGCCTGTTTCCCTTGTGCCTCCAGATGACCTTCTGAGGCAGTTGGGCAAAAGCGGCGGCGATCTCATTTGTTATGACAGTTGGAAGTTCACTAACAAGACTCCCCAACGACATGATGATGACGCCATGTTCTCCTGAGCTCTGGACGAACTCCTCCAGGTCCTGGGGAAGAGGCTTGGCAGGTTTGCACTGGAACCCTCCCATGTAGATGACGTTGGGCATGGTGGGGCGAGGGAACTCAAACACAAAGTCAACTCTCATCAGCCAAAGGTCCGCCCCCTGTAGTAACTCATAGAAACTGACTCCTGGGAAATGCTCATCACACACGGCCTGGGATGCCGGCAAGATAAAGTGACTGTGCAGAGCATCCGCAAGCAAGTAGAAAATCATGTTCTTTACTCTCTCTACGAAGGTCATTTTGTCTGAGAATCCTGATCCTAGCATCGGTATGTAAGATAAAGGGGAAGGTGCGATGGCAAAATGTCCCTCTCCGCTGGTTACCCAGCGTACGTTATAGACCAGAGGAAGCTGGAGATAATGAGCCACCAGAATGCCTGCTCCCCAGGCGGGGTCGGTGAGCACCAGGTCATACCGACTCTCCTTCAGCCTGTTCATCAGGTCCTCGTCTTTGAACATGTTTGTTGTCATTTCGTACGCCATTTCAGGGAATTTAGCCATGAACCTCCAGAACTTCATCTGCAGGCTGACGAAATTCAACGGAGAGCTTTCACCTCTTTCCATGTCGATGACTTCCAGGAGTAGTCTGTTGACGAAGTCACTGTCGATGCCCTCCGTGACAGGTATCGTAATCGAGTCGTAATACGTCGATTCCTCTTGAATGAACCAGCTTTTGTCCGTCCGTACCACAGTAAACGTGTGTCCCCGAGAGTGAAGGCCCCTCATGACGATCTGCATGTTCACCCAATGGCTTCCCTCTAGAGGAACGACCAGGATCTTCCCGCCGTGGCAGGCTGGCCAGGACACCATCAGACACGTCACCAGAAGACTTGACGTGAGAACGCTCCAAAGATGGTCTGCCATCCTTCACCTAGAGTGTTGGAAAAGGGGAAATTATTAACTAGGCTTGAAAAAGACACAGAACTGAAATCAAGTTAATTTGGATGTGAAACTGGGTCATGGGTGCATGTGGTGTTTTGTTTACGATGGTACAAAATGTACAAATTGAAGATTGTGACTTTAAAACATATTTTCTAATCACACCCTTCATCGTAACTTGAATTTGAAGACACCGATGTGGCCTGGTACGTGGTACCTTTGATCACTACACAATCTTCAGTTGTTTTCAAAAATGTCTCCAACATTCCGCCTGACCTGACCTAAGTTCTGAACAGGACAGAAATATGCACCGTCATTGTTTGACGCTCTCCTGATAAGACAGACGTTCACATTTGTGCACACTGGCTTCACTGACTCTGTAGTTTACGCTGTTAATAAGTGGCACAAGGGGCATCCGGGCAACATGCCAACCTGGGTCAGAAACGGTGGACACACCTACAGTACAGAATATGATTAAGGTAAAGGTTGAGTCAACATGTATTTCTGCTAACTACAAGCCACAGTACTAGGCTTTAAGTCTAGAATTAGAATTCAGTCAACTTCCCATCCCTCCCTTCATCTTACCCGATCTTTTATTGTGATAGAGATAGTAGAGATATGACAGGAAGTATGGGTGGCCGGAATCGAACCGGGAACCCTATGGTTACATGGTCAACGCTTAGTCCGCTACGCCACCTAAGCGCCCCATCTTACACGATCTTATTACCTCTAAATCCTGCATTATCAAAAGGTCTTAATGAGGACTTTCAATGTGGCTGTGAAACAAATGGCAAATGGCTGTGAAACAAATACCTGAACACAAATACATGAATGGCAATAAAGGAAAATCCAGGCTTGTTTCGATAATTCTGACCTAATGTGACAAACACTGATTTGTAGCATGAATTGACGTTTTACTTAAGTTCCAAAGAACATATTAATGAAAATAAACAAGTTAAGAAAATTACAACATTCACTGTCTTCAAAAGCCAATAGATAGATAGATTGATTGATAGATAGATAGATGAAGAGATGTAGATAGATACATAGATAAACTTTTAGATAAGATTCAACTTTATTGTTATTGCAGAGTACATGCATCAGACAATGGAATGCAGTAAAAAGTGTATGTCAGAAGCGGGATTCGAATCCCCGTCTTAAAAGAACACTATGATCTAACTGCAGCAGCTAGTCAAAATGTGTCTAGATGTGCAACTGTTTTTCCTCTCTGAACAGGTGAAACTACCCTAACATGCACAACAAGACGGACTCTGTGTTTGAGGGGGGAACAGCTGAATGACCAAAAGCCCCTGCATGTTCACTCTGGTGTTCACTCAACTAACGATGAATTGAGAATCAAGGACCCCAATTGAAATAAGCCAGTGGCTTTCTTGGGTTTTTATCCTGTTAGTTGACCTTGTATGTAATATGTACTTTCATGTACCTACTTCTGCAAATCTTCTAATAAAGTTTTCAATCAATCAATCAAAGAGGGCTGCTCATGCAGCACTTCCTGTACGGCCAAAAGGAAGTTGCTGTTCTCGTCTACTGTGGCCACAGATAACATCTTTCGTCAACGTCGCTAAAGGAAAACCCAGGCTTATTTTTGTTAAGTCTCGTGAGATTTCTCAAAGCGGGTCTGGAATTTTTTTCAAATTAGTCTCGCAAGACTTTGACTAGCGACGTTGATGGAATGCCTCCCATAATTCCACCTTTAAAGATAGCTACAGTGTACACCGTTTTGGACAGTTGGATATTTTGGGATTTGGACATTCCAAGGAAGGGAGGAGAAAGTGTTATGCAAGATAATTTGGCTTTCGAACACTCCAAGCATGGTCTGGGGGAAAACAAAGAGTCAAGATTTGATATGAGACCGGCTGTAGATCGTGGGTCAAGATTGATTGTTTAAATCAAAAGCAAGGAAGTATGAATGCTCTAGTCAGAATGCAAACCTCTGAGGTGAAGTACAGACCTCTAGTGTAGTCCTCACCCACCCTAACCCTGTCACTATAGACCTAACCCTATCACCAACAACAACAACAACAACAACAACAACAACAACATCAAAAAAAGTTATGATTCAACAACAATTGAGCAAGACAAGCAACAGAAAGATATGTTCAAAATGTTCATACCTTCTCTCTCTGCAGCTGCAGGACGAGTGATGTAATACATGATGTGTGATAGCTACAGTAAGGCCTCCCCTGGAATGAACCCAACCAATCCCATAGGCTCAGGCAGCTCCTGAGTACATTTACAGAATTGGGTCTGTGCTTCAAAATAAAAGCGCAAATCTTCCAGTAGGGGGCAGCAGATACATGTGTCTCTCTATAGACTTATGAAGTAGTGTGTCTGTCATAGCTGGCTGTGGTGAGGTCAACAGCCATGGTAACAGAGTCTGAAATACATGACACATGAATCTGTCCTCATGTTGAGGCAAGATAGGTTCTGGGCTATTAACAACATCTGTAATGAAATCACCAAGTCTCTCTTTGTTTAGATCGAATAGTTCAAAAATAATATCACACAGTATTAGAAATGTTATGATCCAATAACGCTTCACATCAAGAAGAGGAGGGGAGCCTTCCATACAAGATATGTGGCTTTCATATTAAACGATTTCACCACAACACATCAAGTTTAAATTGTATGGTATCGGGGAATATGAAAGTAAAGGTGTAATAATAATTATAATTCATTATATTTATAATGCATTTTTCAGGGACTCAAAGATGTTGACAGCATGGGTACACAAAAACACGGTAACAACAAGCAACAGATAACATGAGTACATAGAACACAGAGTTAACGAACAGGTACAGGAAACAGTTAACACAGCAATGTCCAGGGGAGGGGGGGGGTGCAGCTCGTGAGAAAGCACGGTCTCCAAAGCCTTTGAGTTTCGAGGGTGGAACAGTGAGGGGAACAGTGGATGAGGATCGGAGGGTACGGCGATGGGGGAGTAGGAGGGTACGGCGATGGGGGAGAAGGAGGTCAGTCAGGTATGGGGGACCAGGCTGTGGAGGGCTTTGTCGGTGAGGAGGAGTACTTTGAAGTTGATGCATTCTTTAATTGGGAGCCAGTGGAGAGAGTGGATTCAGGAGTGATGTGGTCACGGGACCGGGTGTTTGAGAGCAGGCGGGCGGCTGAGTTCTGAACCATCTGGAGTCTATGGAGGGAGCGGGAGGTGATGCCGGTGAGTAGGGAGTTGCAGTAGTCAAGGTGGGAGGAGATGAAGGCGTGGATGAGGGATTCAGCAGCAGGGAGAGGCGGTGTCTGATTTTGGCGATATTTCAGAGATGGGGAGTATGAGGTCTTGATGATGGAGCTGACGTGGGGATCAAATGAGAGGGTGGGGTCCAGGATGAAGCCAAGGTTGCGAGCCAGGGGGGAGGGGGTGATGGTTGTGTCGTCAATAGTGAGTGTGATGGGTCCGGTTTCCTGAGTGTGGATTTGGTGCCGATGAGAAGAAGTTCTGTCATGTCACTGTTCAGTTTAAAGAAGTTATGGGTCAGCCAGGTTTTTATTGTAGATATGCAGTTTTCGATGTGGCTGAGGGGTGGGTTCTGAGTGGATTTTGTGCTGATGTAGATCTGGGTGTCGTCGGCGTAGCAGTGGAAGTCCAGGTTGAATTGGCGGATGATGTGACCGAGGGGGAGTATGTAACAGAGGAAGAGCAGGGGGCTGAGAACTGAGCCTTGGGGGACCCCCTGCGTAACAGAGGAGGAGGTGGAGGTGTGGCCGGAGAGGGAGATGAACTGTTGTCAGTGAGGTAGAGGTGAGCCAGTCCAGTGCGGTGCCCTCAACACGCTCAGGTCTAGGTGTGTGTTCATGTTTCACTCGTGTTTAATCTTCTTTCTATAACACATCCTGCAGCATGTGAATCTGATAACAGCGACAGTAGTCATCAGGAGAAGCAGCGCCACAGTTAATAAGAACACCACCACGTCTACAGAGTGGTAGGAGTACCAAGGCATCTTGTAGGACTCTGTGCGCAGGTGAGCAGCACCCTTGTGTCTCATGACGAACTCGATCCAGAAGAGGGCGCTGTCTAGTGGTTTCATCGGTGTGTCCCTGTGTAGCCTGGAGAGCCTCTGCATGTTCTCTCTGTAGGACGGCTCATGCAGCACTTCCTGTAAGGCCTCAAGGAAGTTGTTGTCCTTGTCTACTGTGGCCACAGATAACACCTTTCCTGCCCCTCTCTCCTTCAGACGAAGGAGGTTGTCATTCTGGTCAAAAAACAGAGGAAGGCCCACGACAGGGACTCCATGGTACAAGGCCTCTTGAAGTCCGTTTGTTCCTCCGTGAGCTACAAACAGCCTGGTCTTGGGATGTCCTAACAGGTCGTTCTGAGGCATCCAGTCCACTAGTAAGGTGTTGTTGCCCAGGGTAACAGGCCTGTCTCCCTTGTACCTCCAGATGACCTTCTGAGGCAGTTGGGCAAAAGCAGCAGCTATCTCGTGTGTTATGTCATTTGGAAGTTCAGTGACAAAAGTCCCCAACGACATGATGATGACGCCATGTTCTCCTGAGCTCTGGACGAACTCCTCCAGGTCCTGGGGAAGAGGCTTGGCAGGTTTGCACTGGAACCCTCCCATGTAGATGACGTTGGGCATGGTGGGGCGAGGGAACTCAAACACAAAGTCAACTCTCATCAGCCAAAGGTCCGCCCCCTGTAGTAACTCATAGAAACGGACTCCTGGGAAATACTCATCACACACGGCCTGGTATGCCGGCAGGATACCGAACCTGTGTTGAGCTCCCGCAAGCAAGTAGACAAGCATGTTCTTTACTCTCTCTACGAAGGTCATTTTGTCCGATAATCCTAATCCTAGCATCGGTATGTAAGATAAAGGGGAAGGTGCGATGGCTAAATGTCCCTCTCCGCTGGTTACCCAGCGTACGTTATAGACCAGAGGAAGCTGGAGATAGTGGGCCACCAGAATGCCTGCTCCCCAGGCGGGGTCGGTGAGCACCAGGTCATACCGACTCTCCTTCAGCCTGTTCATCAGGTCCTTGTCTTTGAACATGTTTGTTGCCATTTCGCACATCATTTCAGGGACTTTACCCATGACGTTGAAAACCTTCATCTGCAACTTGAAAAAATTCAACGCAGAGCTTTTACCTCTCTCTATGTCAATGACTTCCCCAATTAGCGGCTTGATGAAGCCGTCGTCAAAGCCCTCCGTGACAGGTATCGTAATCGAGTCATAATACGTAGATTCCTCTTTAATGAACCAGCTTTTGTCCGTCCGTACCACAGTAACCGTGTGACCCTGAGAGTGGAGGGCCTTGATGAGGATGTCCATGTTCACCCAATGACTTCCCTCTAGAGGAAAGACCAGGATCTTGCCACCATGGCAGGATGGCCAGGACACCATCAGACACGTCACCAGAAGACTTGACGTGAGTACGCTCCAAAGATGGTCTGCCATCCTTCACCTACAGAGTTGGAAAAGGGGAAACATCGTCACGTGATTTACATAGCTAAGCATTTTCATACATGTTTCTACATGTTCTGTTCAGCGAGATAAAGTTCCCTTCTTTACACCAGGGCCTCTCATATAACATGTTAGCATGTCTATTATATTATGTAATATTATTATAATAATATCCTGCTGAAACCTGTCTGTCTGTTCTGTATCCTACTGAAACCTCTGTCTTTCTGTCCGGTAACCTATGGTACTCCACTCTACTCAACACAATGGTGGCACTCATGTTAGACATTAGAGTTAACATCGGACCTATGTATCACCAGACTGAACACTTAGATTGACTCAAAATGCAACAAAAAAACCTCAATGAACAAAATGCATTATCAGGTTTACTCACGGGTGAATCCGTCAATGTTTGAACTGCCGTTCATGTATGGACTTAAACTTGGAGAGTCTGTGTGGTTGGTTTTTGGCAATTTCACAGCAGATGAAGTTCAAAGATAAAGTTCAAAGTTCTCCTGTTATCAACATTTAGCCTAGTCTTTTTTTCTTAAAGAGACAGTTATCTTACAGTTGATGTTGAAGTACCTATACCAGAGAATATTCTCTCTATTATTCCTACTCTAGTAGTGTTAAAGCTTTGGAAAATTCTCAACTTCATATTTGGCAGAAAGATTTATGTTACTGTAACTGATGGTTCATAATCTGTTCAAATTACACTTTGGCTTGTTGGTGTTCTTACAAAGTCCCAGGTTGGTGCAGAATGATCAGATATGTGTTGAAGAGAGAGAATGATTAGATATCCAGGGTGTTGAAGAGAGAGAATGATCAGATATCCAGGGTGTTGAAGAGGTTATTGGCTTGTTGTTTACCAGGTATCATTACCAGTGCCATCATTCTGACTGGTTGTTACGACTGCAATACACAGTGAAAAGGCATGAATGATATCCAGAACTCAGACACAAAGTCAACTCTCATCAGCCTCATGTCAACAGCTTACATTAGCATGTTAAAGTCTGAATCTGGTCCAAGGTACTTGTTCCATACTTGTTAGTATATCGGCCTAACCAAAATGCGTTCAATTAATACAGTGAATCCATATGATAGCATGTTTTTAACTCTGAGTGAAAAGTCAACTTAATAGTGAAGCCAGATCCCATAATTGGAATGCAGGAGATTGATGATAGGAAGCCATCTTACATTATAGACCGCAGGGAACTTATTTTAAGTATTTGTTAACCACTATTGTAATAAACGCTAAATGATTTGTGAATATCAATAGAAACCGTTGTTGGACAACAGAGCCGGACATCAAGAAGAAAGCAGGAAGCGTAGATCAAATAAAAATGTAGATCAAAATAATTATTTTAAGGTTATAAACGGTCGTTTTACTATTCTCAGAGGAGGCGGGTACCAAATAAAGTCACTAGGTGGCAGTATTGTACTGTCAAAAAAGCAAACAATGATTGTGTTGATGGAGGAAGTCCTACGGCTACCCTTATTCAACTGTAACATTTGTCGTTGTGTCCGTAGTCATGGTTACCAGTCAATGTGTCTCTGTTCTCTGAGCTCCATCCAGCTCCATTAACACTTCCGTTTTTGCGCTTTTCGCGGCTTCAAAATAAAAGCGCGAATGGAAAGCGAAAAAATTACAAATCACGCGGAAGGTATATACAATTTTTGTCTTTAAAATGTACATATTGATGCAATTACATGTCATTTTACACATGCCTAATGTATTTGTATGAACACGACTGTACAGATTGATTTTTCCAAATATTTCCCTTATCTCTCCCTCCCTCCCTCCCTCCAAATAGGCCACTTTGAGATGTATGGTGGGTGCCAGTACAACAAACCCATCTGATCCATATTCTATAAGTGTTAACCAAGTAGAGTGGTGTATACCAGAGATGAATTGAAATCTTTATAAATATCTTTATCTTAAAAAAAACATTTCTGTCCAGTCCAGTTCAGACAAGTCGCAGAGTTTCTCTTAAAAGGGGGCGTGGCTGAGAGAATGACGCTCAGCTCAAAGGTGTCTCGGTTGAGCTCAGTTGCGCACGGAGACAGAGACGGAGACGGACTCCACCACGGACCACCACGGACGGGACGGGGGGCTAACATCAACAACAACAACAACAACAACAACCACACCGGAACGAACACAGCTCGGATTATTGAAAAACGATCCATGTCGCATGATCAAATGAACCGAAATTCTCTGTCGTTCCCTCTCAACATCAGCATGGCTTAAAGATGCGCCCTCCTCCTATCCGGTAACGGGACATGGTAACCGAGGAGCGCCGGTATGGTTTATTACAGTGAGAAGTTCCTATAATAAGACTTCGTTGGATTCGGCTGCAGCATCACCCGATCGTGACACTGAACCTCACACATCGCTCCCCAATGAGCGGGCCGGCGCCTTGCATGGTAGCTTGCAGCCATCGGTGTGTGAATGTGTGTGTGGATGGGTGAACGAGAGGCCGTTGTTAAAGCACTTTGGACTAAGGCGCTGTATATATACAGTATGTATACGTGCAGACAGTCCGTCTGATGCGAGGCGCACCACAGCACCATGTCTCTGGCTCTGACGCATCCCGACGCGAGGAAGTTTACGCGCGGCCTCAACAAGCCCGGCACCGCGGCGGAGCTGCGCCAGAGCGTCTCGGTGGTCTGCAGGACGTCGGTGCTGATGGTGAGCACGTCATATCAGAATAATAATAATAGCAAAAAACCCAAGTGTGTCTTTCATTCGATCTCACATAGGAGCCCTAACCCTAAACCTACCCCCCCCCCTAACCCTAAACAACCCTATCCTCCCCTCTAACCCTACCCTAACCCCCTCCTAACTTTAACCCTGACCCTAACTCTAACTGCCCCTCTAACCCTAACCCCAACCCGACCCTAACCCTAACACCCCCCCAACCCTAACCCCCCCTAACCCTAACCCTACCCCCCCAACCATAACCCTAACTAACCACCCTAACCCTAACTCCCCTCTAACCCTAAACAACCCTAACCTCCCCTCTAACCCCTAACCCCCTCCTAACTTTAACCCTGACCCTAACCCTAACCCCGACCCTAACTCTAACTCCCCCTCTAACCCTACCCCAACCCTAACCCTAACCCCTCCTAACCTTAACCCTAACCCAAACCCTACCCCCCCCCCCAATCCTAACCCTAACCCCTTAACCCTAACCCCCCCCCTAACCCTACCCCCCCCCCCCCAACCCTAACTCCCCCTAACCCCCCCCACCCCCCCAAACCCTAACCCTAACCCTACCCTCCCCCCCCCTAACCCTAACCCTAAAGGCCTGTGTGAAAGTGATACAACACAACTGTGTGTAGCCTGAGTATGTAGGGCAGTAAAGCCTGGGGAATATAGGCCACACAGTATCTGGTCTAATTGGTTTGGGGAAATTGCGATTGGAAATAGAAAATGTAAGTCAGGTCAGTTGGGTTTTTAATCCTGCAAAACAAGGTGGCCTGCATAGCTTTATAAAAGTTTTCCACATCAAGTCTCGTGAGATGGATCAGAGGAAAAATTCCCTTTGGAATGTATGAGCATGTAGGATAGATTTCCATTTATTTTCTTCCACAGCAAAAGTAAGATCTAAGGCTTATTGAGTCAGTCGAACGCCACAAAGAACATCGAACCCTAGTGGGACAAAACTTAATATATATATATGTGTCCATGTGTCTCCAGCACTACCTTAATTAGACCCCTATACTTTCTTTCTCTATTTCTTTCTTGTTTCTTTTTATTATTACTACTCAGATCTTTTCAGTTTGTAAAGCGTCTTTGAGTGTCTAGAAAAGCGTTATGTAAGTCTGATGTATTATTATTATTATTATTATTATTATTATTATTATTTTTACATATAAAAGAAACAAAACTTAACATAGATAGATTCCATTATCGTTTCACACACACGACTACATTTACATTTCTGACATTTATCCAAAGCGACTTTCAACTTTCAAGTACTTTCAATCTAAAGTAAGTGAATCATCTATACATCAGCCATCGTAAGCAAAGAAACATGCTAATCAGCATACCTAGCATATCTAACAATCTATGCTAACGCTGATGACTGTTGCATGCTGGTCCGTGGCTTTGCGAGGGCTGATAGTTTAAACTTTCCCAAAGCGGTTGCCAGGTAGCAGACATGTACACCCTCTGTCTCCCTGTGTGTGTGTGTGTGTGTGTGTGTGTGTGTGTGTGTGTGTAGGTAGCAGACATGTACACCCTCTGTCTCCCAGTGTGTGTGTGTGTGTGTGTGTGTGTGTGTGTGTGTGTAGGTAGCAGACATGTACACCCTCTGTCTGCCTGTGTGTGTGTGTGTGTGTGTGTGTGTAGGTAGCAGACATGTACACCCTCTGTCTCCCTGTAGGGGAGAGGCAGTGAGGATCGTCTGTCCGACACACACACACACACACACACACACACACACACACACACCGTGTCATTAATTCATCATGTCACCCGAGGCCTCCGCTAGATCACCGAGGCGGAGTGCGTCCCAATAGTCTAGGAAGGCTTCCTCTCCTCGCCTCCTTTTCTTCATCTTCACTGTGATCGGAGAGGTGAAACCTGG
>NC_137679.1:43245167-43252667 GCF_963989245.1 Nansenia antarctica | reverse complement strand
CACAGGCCCTGCTGCATGCTGGGTACTTCCACCACACACACACACACACACACACACACACACACACGCACACACACACACACACACACACATACACACACACACACACACACACACACACGCAGGCCCTACTGCACGCTGTGTACTTCCACTACAGTGGCCGTACAGCACGCACACACACGCTCACACAGACACACACACGCAGGCACGCACACACGCACACACACACACGCTCACACAGGCACACACACACGCACACACACACACGCTCACACAGGCACACACACACGCACACACACACACGCTCACACAGACACACACACGCAGGCACGCACACACGCACACACACACACGCTCACACAGGCACACACACACGCACACACACACACGCTCACACAGGCACACACACACGCACGCACACACACACACACACGCACACACACACACATACACACATATACACACACACGCAGGCCCTACTGCACGCTGTGTACTTCCACTACAGTGGCCGTACAGCACGCACACACACGCTCACACAGACACACACACGCAGGCACGCACACACGCACACACACACACGCTCACACAGGCACACACACACGCACACACACACACGCTCACACAGGCACACACACACGCACACACACACACGCTCACGCAGGCACACACACGCTCACACAGACACACACACGCAGGCACGCACACACACGCACACACAGGCACACACGTGTTCAGACTGGTAGCAATCCAGTCCTCTCTCTCCATCTGCCTCAACAGCTCCCAGCCTGTTGTTCTGTGTTCACACACCTCCAGCCTGTTCCTCCAGTGTCTTAAAACCACCACTATCTCGACAGCTGCCAATGGCCCCTGGCCTGAGCTGGATTACTCAAATGTATCGATTGTAACTCGCTTTGGAATAAGGCGTCTGCTAAATGCCCCAAAAAAGTAAAAAAAAGTAAAATAAAAAAAAGAAGTAAAAAATGCCTTATACCTTTCCTCTGTGACCGACCCAGTACATAACCCCCCCATCCAGGAGAGGAACCACCCCCCCCACCTCCCTTTCTAGTAGTTTAAGGTCCCACCTTACCCCCCCCACCCCTCTTCTAGTGGTTTATAGTGTTCAGCTCCACTCTGCTCCAGGGGATTTGCTCCGATTACAGATAAAAACCCTCTGGAGATTATCTGAGGTTTACCCTTTCTGCTACTGCTGCTGCTGCTGCTGCTGTGGTGCTCTGTCTGTCTGACGTGTCCTGTCTGTCTGTGTGTCCTGTCTGCCTGACGTGTTCTGTCTGTCTGACGTGTCCTGTCTGTCTGTGTGTCCTGTCTGTCTGTGTGTCCTGTCTGTCTGACGTGTCCTGTCTGCCTGACGTGTTCTGTCTGTCTGACGTGTCCTGTCTGTCTGTGTGTCCTGTCTGTCTGACGTGTCCTGTCTGTCTGACGTGTCCTGTCTGTCTGACGTGTTCTGTCTGTCTGACGTGTCCTGTCTGTCTGTGTGTCCTGTCTGTCTGTGTGTCCTGTCTGTCTGACGTGTCCTGTCTGCCTGACGTGTTCTGTCTGTCTGACGTGTCCTGTCTGTCTGTGTGTCCTGTCTGTCTGACGTGTCCTGTCTGTCTGACGTGTCCTCTCTGTCTGTGTGTCCTGTCTGTCTGTGTGTGCTGTCTGTCTGTGTGTCCTGTCTGTCTGTGTGTCCTGTCTGTCTGTGTGTCCTGTCTGTCTGTGTGTTCTGTCTGTCTGTGTGTCCTGTCTGTCTGTGTGTCCTGTCTGTCTGACGTGTCCTGTCTGTCTGACGTGTCCTGTCTGTCTGTGTGTCCTGTCTGTCTGACGTGTCCTGTCTGTCTGACGTGTCCTGTCTGTCTGTGTGTCCTGTCTGTCTGACGTGTCCTGTCTGTCTGTCTGACGTGTCCTGTCTGTCTGTGTGTCCTGTCTGTCTGACGTGTTCTGTCTGTCTGTGTGTCCTGTCTGTCTGACGTGTCCTGTCTGTCTGCCTGACGTGTTCTGTCTGTCTGTGTGTCCTGTCTGTCTGACGTGTCCTGTCTGTCTGTCTGACGTGTCCTGTCTGTCTGTGTGTCCTGTCTGTCTGACGTGTCCTGTCTGTATGTGTGTCCTGTCTGTCTGTCTGACATGTCCTGTCTGTCTGTGTGTCCTGTCTGTCTGACGTGTTCTGTCTGTCTGTGTGTCCTGTCTGTCTGACGTGTCCTGTCTGTCTGCCTGACGTGTTCTGTCTGTCTGTGTGTCCTGTCTGTCTGACGTGTCCTGTCTGTCTGTGTGTCCTGTCTGTCTGACGTGTTCTGTCTGTCTGTGTGTCCTGTCTGTCTGACGTGTCCTGTCTGTCTGTCTGACGTGTCCTGTCTGTCTGTGTGTCCTGTCTGTCTGTGTGTCCTGTCTGTCTGACGTGTTCTGTCTGCCTGACGTGTTCTGTTTGCCTGACGTGTTCTGTCTGTTTGTGTGTCCTGTCTGTCTGTGTGTCCTGTCTGTCTGACGTGTTCTGTCTGCCTGACGTGCTCTGTCTGTCTGTGTGTCCTGTCTGTCTGACGTGTTCTGTCTGTCTGTGGTGTCCTGTCTGTCTGTGTGTCCTGTCTGTCTGACGTGTCCTGTCTGTCTGTGTGTCCTGTCTGTCTGTGTGTCCTGTCTGTCTGATCTGTTCTGTCTGTCTGACGTGTCCTGTCTGTCTGTGTGTCCTGTCTGTCTGTGTGTCCTGTCTGTGTGTCCTGTCTGTCTGTGTGTCCTGTCTGTCTGACGTGTCCTGTCTGTCTGTGTGTCCTGTCTGTCTGACGTGTCCTGTCTGTCTGTGTGTCCTGTCTGTCTGACGTGTCCTGTCTGTCTGTGTGTCCTGTCTGTCTGTGGTGTTCTGTCTGCCTGACGTGTCCTGTCTGCCTGACGTGTCCTGTCTGTCTGTGTGTCCTGTCTGTCTGTGTGTCCTGTCTGTCTGACGTGTCCTGTCTGTCTGTGTGTCCTGTCTGTCTGTGTGTCCTGTCTGTCTGTGTGTCCTGTCTGTCTGTGTGTCCTGTCTGTCTGTGTGTCCTGTCTGTCTGTGTGTCCTGTCTGTCTGACGTGTCCTGTCTGTCTGTCTGACGTGTCCTGTCTGTCTGTGTGTCCTGTCTGTCTGACGTGTCCTGTCTGTCTGTCTGTGTGTCCTGTCTGTCTGACGTGTCCTGTCTGTCTGTCTGACGTGTCCTGTCTGTCTGTGTGTCCTGTCTGTCTGACGTGTCCTGTCTGTCTGTCTGACGTGTCCTGTCTGTCTGTGTGTCCTGTCTGTCTGACGTGTTCTGTCTGTCTGTGTGTCCTGTCTGTCTGACGTGTCCTGTCTGTCTGCCTGATGTGTTCTGTCTGTCTGTGTGTCCTGTCTGTCTGACGTGTCCTGTCTGTCTGTCTGACGTGTCCTGTCTGTCTGTGTGTCCTGTCTGTCTGACGTGTCCTGTCTGTCTGTGTGTCCTGTCTGTCTGTCTGACATGTTCTGTCTGTCTGTGTGTCCTGTCTGTCTGACGTGTTCTGTCTGTCTGTGTGTCCTGTCTGTCTGACGTGTCCTGTCTGTCTGCCTGACGTGTTCTGTCTGTCTGTGTGTCCTGTCTGTCTGACGTGTCCTGTCTGTCTGACGTGTCCTGTCTGTCTGTGTGTCCTGTCTGTCTGACGTGTTCTGTCTGTCTGTGTGTCCTGTCTGTCTGACGTGTCCTGTCTGTCTGTCTGACGTGTCCTGTCTGTCTGTGTGTCCTGTCTGTCTGTGTGTCCTGTCTGTCTGACGTGTTCTGTCTGCCTGACGTGTTCTGTCTGCCTGACGTGTTCTGTCTGTCTGTGTGTCCTGTCTGTCTGTGTGTCCTGTCTGTCTGACGTGTTCTGTCTGCCTGACGTGCTCTGTCTGTCTGTGTGTCCTGTCTGTCTGACGTGTTCTGTCTGTCTGTGGTGTCCTGTCTGTCTGTGTGTCCTGTCTGTCTGACGTGTCCTGTCTGTCTGTGTGTCCTGTCTGTCTGTGTGTCCTGTCTGTCTGATCTGTTCTGTCTGTCTGACGTGTCCCGTCTGTCTGTGTGTCCTGTCTGTCTGTGTGTCCTGTCTGTCTGTGTGTCCTGTCTGTCTGACGTGTCCTGTCTGTCTGTGTGTCCTGTCTGTCTGATGTGTCCTGTCTGTCTGTGTGTCCTGTCTGTCTGACGTGTCCTGTCTGTCTGTGTGTCCTGTCTGTCTGTGGTGTTCTGTCTGCCTGACGTGTCCTGTCTGCCTGACGTGTCCTGTCTGTCTGTGTGTCCTGTCTGTCTGTGTGTCCTGTCTGTCTGACGTGTCCTGTCTGTCTGTGTGTCCTGTCTGTCTGTGTGTCCTGTCTGTCTGTGTGTCCTGTCTGTCTGTGTGTCCTGTCTGTCTGTGTGTCCTGTCTGTCTGTGTGTCCTGTCTGTCTGACGTGTTCTGTCTGTCTGTGTGTCCTGTCTGTCTGTGTGTTCTGTCTGTCTGTGGTGTCCTGTCTGTCTGTGTGTCCTGTCTGTCTGACGTGTCCTGTCTGTCTGTGTGTCCTGTCTGTCTGTGTGTCCTGTCTGTCTGATCTGTTCTGTCTGTCTGACGTGTCCTGTCTGTCTGTGTGTCCTGTCTGTCTGTGTGTCCTGTCTGTCTGTGTGTCCTGTCTGTCTGTGTGTCCTGTCTGTCTGACGTGTCCTGTCTGTCTGTGTGTCCTGTCTGTCTGACGTGTCCTGTCTGTCTGTGTGTCCTGTCTGTCTGACGTGTCCTGTCTGTCTGTGTGTCCTGTCTGTCTGTGGTGTTCTGTCTGCCTGACGTGTCCTGTCTGCCTGACGTGTCCTGTCTGTCTGTGTGTCCTGTCTGTCTGTGTGTCCTGTCTGTCTGACGTGTCCTGTCTGTCTGTGTGTCCTGTCTGTCTGTGTGTCCTGTCTGTCTGTGTGTCCTGTCTGTCTGTGTGTCCTGTCTGTCTGTGTGTCCTGTCTGTCTGCCTGACGTGTTCTGTCTGTCTGTGTGTCCTGTCTGTCTGACGTGTCCTGTCTGTCTGCCTGACGTGTTCTGTCTGTCTGTGTGTCCTGTCTGTCTGACGTGTCCTGTCTGTCTGTCTGACGTGTCCTGTCTGTCTGTGTGTCCTGTCTGTCTGACGTGTCCTGTCTGTCTGTCTGTGTGTCCTGTCTGTCTGACGTGTCCTGTCTGTCTGTCTGACGTGTCCTGTCTGTCTGTGTGTCCTGTCTGTCTGACGTGTCCTGTCTGTCTGTCTGACGTGTCCTGTCTGTCTGTGTGTCCTGTCTGTCTGACGTGTTCTGTCTGTCTGTGTGTCCTGTCTGTCTGACGTGTCCTGTCTGTCTGCCTGATGTGTTCTGTCTGTCTGTGTGTCCTGTCTGTCTGACGTGTCCTGTCTGTCTGTCTGACGTGTCCTGTCTGTCTGTGTGTCCTGTCTGTCTGACGTGTCCTGTCTGTCTGTGTGTCCTGTCTGTCTGTCTGACATGTTCTGTCTGTCTGTGTGTCCTGTCTGTCTGACGTGTTCTGTCTGTCTGTGTGTCCTGTCTGTCTGACGTGTCCTGTCTGTCTGCCTGACGTGTTCTGTCTGTCTGTGTGTCCTGTCTGTCTGACGTGTCCTGTCTGTCTGACGTGTCCTGTCTGTCTGTGTGTCCTGTCTGTCTGACGTGTTCTGTCTGTCTGTGTGTCCTGTCTGTCTGACGTGTCCTGTCTGTCTGTCTGACGTGTCCTGTCTGTCTGTGTGTCCTGTCTGTCTGTGTGTCCTGTCTGTCTGACGTGTTCTGTCTGCCTGACGTGTTCTGTCTGCCTGACGTGTTCTGTCTGTCTGTGTGTCCTGTCTGTCTGTGTGTCCTGTCTGTCTGACGTGTTCTGTCTGCCTGACGTGCTCTGTCTGTCTGTGTGTCCTGTCTGTCTGACGTGTTCTGTCTGTCTGTGGTGTCCTGTCTGTCTGTGTGTCCTGTCTGTCTGACGTGTCCTGTCTGTCTGTGTGTCCTGTCTGTCTGTGTGTCCTGTCTGTCTGATCTGTTCTGTCTGTCTGACGTGTCCCGTCTGTCTGTGTGTCCTGTCTGTCTGTGTGTCCTGTCTGTCTGTGTGTCCTGTCTGTCTGACGTGTCCTGTCTGTCTGTGTGTCCTGTCTGTCTGACGTGTCCTGTCTGTCTGTGTGTCCTGTCTGTCTGACGTGTCCTGTCTGTCTGTGTGTCCTGTCTGTCTGTGGTGTTCTGTCTGCCTGACGTGTCCTGTCTGCCTGACGTGTCCTGTCTGTCTGTGTGTCCTGTCTGTCTGTGTGTCCTGTCTGTCTGACGTGTCCTGTCTGTCTGTGTGTCCTGTCTGTCTGTGTGTCCTGTCTGTCTGTGTGTCCTGTCTGTCTGTGTGTCCTGTCTGTCTGTGTGTCCTGTCTGTCTGTGTGTCCTGTCTGTCTGACGTGTTCTGTCTGTCTGTGTGTCCTGTCTGTCTGTGTGTCCTGTCTGTCTGACGTGTCCTGTCTGTCTGTGTGTCCTGTCTGCCTGACCTGTTCTGTCTGTCTGTGTGTCCTGTCTGTCTGACGTGTCCTGTCTGTCTGCCTGACGTGTTCTGTCTGTCTGTGTGTCCTGTCTGTCTGACGTGTCCTGTCTGTCTGCCTGACGTGTTCTGTCTGTCTGTGTGTCCTGTCTGTCTGTGTGTCCTGTCTGTCTGATGTGTTCTGTCTGTCTGACGTGTCCTGTCTGTCTGTGTGTCCTGTCTGTCTGACGTGTCCTGTCTGCCTGACGTGTTCTGTCTGTCTGTGTGTCCTGTCTGTCTGACGTGTCCTGTCTGTCTGCCTGACGTGTTCTGTCTGTCTGTGTGTCCTGTCTGTCTGACGTGTCCTGTCTGTCTGCCTGACGTGTTCTGTCTGTCTGTGTGTCCTGTCTGTCTGTGTGTCCTGTCTGTCTGACGTGTTCTGTCTGTCTGACGTGTCCTGTCTGTCTGTGTGTCCTGTCTGTCTGTGTGTCCTGTCTGCCTGACGTGTTCTGTCTGTCTGACGTGTCCTGTCTGTCTGTGTGTCCTGTCTGTCTGACGTGTCCTGTCTGTCTGACGTGTCCTGTCTGTCTATGTGTCCTGTCTGTCTGTGTGTCCTGTCTGTCTGACGTGTCCTGTCTGTCTGTGTGTCCTGTCTGTCTGACGTGTCCTGTCTGTCTGTGTGTCCTGTCTGTCTGTGTGTCCTGTCTGTCTGACGTGTCCTGTCTGTCTGTGTGTCCTGTCTGTCTGATGTGTCCTGTCTGTCTGTGTGTCCTGTCTGTCTGTGTGTCCTGTCTGTCTGTGTGTCCTGTCTGTCTGTGTGTCCTGTCTGTCTGACGTGTCCTGTCTGTCTGTGTGTCCTGTCTGTCTGTGTGTCCTGTCTGTCTGACGTGTCCTGTCTGTCTCTGTGTCCTGTCTGTCTGATGTGTCCTGTCTGTCTGTGTGTCCTGTCTGTCTGACGTGTCCTGTCTGTCTGTGTGTCCTGTTTGTCTGTGTGTCCTGTCTGTCTGTGTGTCCTGTCTGTCTGTGTGTCCTGTCTGTCTGACGTGTCCTGTCTGTCTGTGTGTCCTGTCTGTCTGTGTGTCCTGTCTGTCT
>NC_137679.1:43235167-43237667 GCF_963989245.1 Nansenia antarctica | reverse complement strand
CCTAGAGGGGTGCGCTCATCTCTGCTTCTGTCTTTGAGGATATCCGAAATTGTCAGAAGGAGAAAGATGACTGTATGCCTCACACTGCCAGTGTGAGTGTGTGTGCGTGTGTGAGTGTGGGACTGTGTGAGTGTGTGTGTGTGTGGGAGTGTGTGTGTGTGTGTTGGAGTGTGTGTGAGAGAGGGAGAGAGTGTATAATATATGTGTGTTCGTGAGTCGACTGCGATGTTTACGAGGAGAGCAGAGTATCTGTGAAAGGAGAGAGAGAGAGAGAGAAGTAGAGGACAGAGAGAGAGAGTGAGCAAAAAGAGAGAGAGGCAGAGAGGCAAAGTGATAGCTAGAGGGCAGAAAAGGAGGCAGAGAAAGAAAGCGAGAGAGAGAGAGAGAAGCGGAGAAAGAGAGAGAGAGAGAGAAGCGGAGAGAGAGAGAGCGAGAGCGAGCAGCATCATTACCAGCAGCAGGAAGAGGAGGCAGGCAGCAGTCGACGCCCAGCTCCCACTGAACCGACAGCTCCGCTCCCCTCTCTCTCTCTCCTCTCCTCCCTGCGCTCATCCCTCCTCCGTCGCTCCATCCCTCCTTCCCCGCCAGCGGAGGAGAAGCGGGAGGCAGCGCACCCGACAGCTGCCGCTGTGTCATCCGTCTCACGGGGACGGCACCGGGAGGCACCGGCGCGTCTCTCTCTCTCTCTCCCAGGGAGGACCGGGTCTAGGAGAGACTTCGTTACCCAGAAGGCACTGCTCCGGAGGGACTTCAGTACCCAGCAGGCACCGCTCCAGGCTCTGGAGGGACTTCAGCTCTGTCAGTGACTACTGCTCCAGACCTGAGGGGACATCATCTCATCACCGCTGGGAGGGACTGGGAGCTACTGGGAGGGACTAGGAGGGACTGGGAAGGACTGGGAGAGAGACTGAATTTAGTGGATTCCGTACCACACCACCACTGCTCCGTCCAGGGATTATACCTCAGCCGATCGCCGATCGTCCGGACTCTTCCTCGACGCCCCGACTTCTGGAGGTGTTGGGATGCTCCTGGGATAGAAGTTCCAGGCCTAGTCTGAACCCGGGGCGGGCTGGGGTGGGGGTGGGGCGGGGGGGTTAGGGGAGGGGGTCAGAGAGTCTGAACGAAGGGGTCAGAGAGTCTGAACGAAGGGGTCAGAGGGGGGCCGAAACCAGGAGTCAGAGGGTCCGAATACAGGAATCAAAAGTGTTCGAATCCAGGAGTCAGAGAGAGTCGGAATCCAGGAGTCAGAGAGTCAGAATCTAGGAGTCAGAAGGGTCCGAATCCAAGAATCCAGGAGTCAGAAGGGTCCGAATTCAAGAGTCAGACAGAGTCCGAATACAGGAGTCAAGAGTGTCAGAATCTAGGAGTCAAGAGGGTCCGAATCGAGTCGTCGTAGTTCCCCCAGAGAGGGCTGGAAGGTGATGGATCTGTGACAGCGACCCCCGGGCGGGGCGGTTAGCGGCGGTTAGCGGCGGGCGCCACCATGGGCTGCACCACCAGCGTGGTTCTGTTCGACGGCCTCCGCGCCGTGCTGGAGAGGAACTGCGGCTATGCCGTGTGCAAGGGGGCGGCGGCGGGGGCGGAGCTGGGGGGCGGAGCCACGGGGGACCAATCGCAGGAGAGGCTGAGTCAGGGAGGCTCGCAGCCATGGATACTACCCTCCACCGCTCTGGTAAACCCTTACCTTAACACTAACTACCCACCACCACTCTGGTAAACCTACCTTAACACTAGAACAGCCATGGGTGGGGTCATTTTGACCCTGTAAAATATGTTTGCACTCGATCAAATTTCAGGACCCTCCTTTCATGACATTTCCTAGATATGTGCGTTCTACCACCCATGTGATTTCAAAACAACATCAGGATAAGCTAGTATGAAGCTATTTTTCAGTTTTTCTGTGTAGGAGGCAGGCTAATTTACAAGATGTGCCAACTAGTGGTCGTTGTGTGTAAGTAGCAGCTTCCCATTGTAAAGACTATGGTCATGTGACCCCCGAGGCGGCTCTTATAGTAGGTACAATAGACACGGCTGTTCTTAAGAGTCTTACTACCGTCCGAAATCTTTTAAGTTAATCTTTTGTTTTTAGTTGTTTTTGTTTGTTGAGTGGGCGTGGGTGGGAGGGGGGGCGGTGGAGGTTGCAGGTGACAGTCCCACTTTTATGTTTTTCATCGGATTGAGGTTGGAGGAAGATAGGAGGTAAGGAGGAGAGGGTGTGTCAGCAGGGCATGGGCGTCTGTCTGTACTGGGGGCCGTGGTGCTACACCCCTGGACGCCCCCAATGCTGCTACACCGCTGGACCCCCCCTCCTCCCGCCCTGACTGCTTAAGCATTGATTTCCTTTCATCCTGTCTGTTTTGAGATGTGGCTGTAGCTGTGAGGACTGTGAGCCTGCCTTAGCCACCATGGGGCCAGGGGCGGTTGTGGCGCAGGAGGTAGAGTCGCCGTCTAATGAACACAAGGTTGGCAGATCAGCGGTTCGTAGTGGGTAGTGGTGGTC
>NC_137679.1:43208210-43228210 GCF_963989245.1 Nansenia antarctica | reverse complement strand
CCATGCTTAGAATAATAAACATGTTAGCAGTGAGAAGGAGACGTATTGAGAGATCTGTTGATTGATTCACAGATTGACTGTGTTTGTTGTGAAAGATCAGAGAGGGAGTTCTACTGTAGTTTTCTCACGGGGAGGAATGTGGCGGTTTAAACAAGGTCATGTGACCTGTCATGTGATGTGTAGAGGAAGTAAACTGACAGGGAACATTCCTGTAGTCTGTGTTTCATATTGACACTCGCACGCACACATACACATACACACACAAACACACACACACACACACACAGACGCTGATACACACACACCACACCATACCACACCCCACCACACACACACACAAATACACACACACACAGATGCACAGATACACACACGCACGCACGCACGCACACCACACACACACACCACACCACACCACACCATACCATACCACACCACACCACACACACACACCACACCACACACACACACACACACACACACACACACACACACACACACACACACACACACACTGGCAAAGATACGCACAGACACGCACACACACACACACACACACACACACACACACGCACACACACACATACACACACACTGTCATTTTGACACATCTTCTCAGAAGTACTCTGCAGGCTCTGCAGGGCAGGAAGTTCCAGCGTTGCCCCCTGGGTATTTCCTGTGGAATGCTGCAGCTTTGTTGTGGAATGCTGGGGGGAGGTTCTGGTTCCGCCGGGCCCTGCACGCTCCGGTCTGTGAGGTCACAGTGGGTCTCCCTGGAGACGCCTCAGCCAGTGGGCTCTGATTGGGGGACAGCAGGTTCTGAGGCCTGTGAGGACCAATCACAGCCAGCCTAGTTGAGAGCGTGTGTGTGTGTGTGTGTGTGTGTGTGTGAGCTCATGCCACAGTGGCTGGTACAGTGGCGTACAATCCTCCTCGCTCTGTCTCGTCCACTCTCCCTCTCATCCCTCGCTCCCACCCTCCTCCTTCCTGCCATCTCTCGCTCCCACCCTCCTCCCGCAACCCCCTGTATTCATCCCTCACTCCCTCCTTTGTGCCATCGAGCCCAGCGTTTCCCAGCCTCCCTATATGAATGAATGAATGAATGAATGAATGAATGAATGGTCTTTATTGTCATTGATATAGTACAGGTACCAAACAACGACATTTGGGAGGGGGGGGTCCTATAGAAGGACAATGTGTCAACATATGGACCCTAAGGCCCTCTGGCTTACACCACAAGCGTCAACCTCAGCAGCGTGTGTGTGTGTGTGTGTGTGTGTGTGTGTTTAATTCCGGCGCCCACGTTAACGGGTTAGAGCAGCCACACAGCCCATGTTAACGGGTTAGAGCAGCCACACAGCCCATGTTAACGGGTTAGAGCAGCCACACAGCCCATGTTAACGGGTTAGAGCAGCCACACAGCCCATGTTAACGGGTTAGAGCAGCCACACAGCCCATGTTAACGGGTTAGAGCAGCCACACAGCCCATGTTAACGGGTTAGAGCAGCCACACAGCCCACGTTAACGGGTTAGAGCAGCCACACAGCCCATGTTAACGGGTTAGAGCAGCCACACAGCCCATGTTAACGGGTTAGAGCAGCCACACAGCCCACGTTAACGGGTTAGAGCAGCCACACAGCCCACGTTAACGGGTTAGAGCAGCCACACAGCCCACGTTAACGGGTTAGAGCAGCCACACAGCCTGTGTGAGGTGCACGTCTCAAGTGTGTGTCGCGCTGGCTGCCGCCGCACGCCAACTAGAGAGTCGGACTCTCGCCTCTGTTTTACTGCGTGCCGCAGGCAGAGACAATGTACAAAGACAGTTGGCTGGCAGCAGCAGCGCCGCAGTTAAGAGCCACAGAAGACACACTGCAGCCAGTGTAGAAGCCGCAAGCGTGAGATTAAATACATTTGATTTAATACCGCCTTTCTCAAACTCAAGGACACGTTACAGGAAAGGAAACAAAAGAGAACCAAAAAAAAACACAACAAAGAAAACAGTATAGAGACACAGTAGATAACATCGGTTGTGTTTAGTCAGGAGGACCTAGATGCTCTAGGAAGGCCAGTCTGAACAGACGACTTACGTCTACTGTGGAGCTGATTCACTTACTGAGACAGATGTACTTCCTGTAAAGGCCGGTTCAGAACAAAGATCACCGACGAGACCAGACCGTTTTAGAACGTCCAGCTTCTAGTCTGAACTATCTTTAACCTTTAATCTTTCATCTTTGGTCTGAACTGCCCAGTTTTAGAACGTCGGTTGCAAACGGTTACTGAGTTTTTCTCTGCGACGTTCTAAAACGGTCATATCTTTGGTCTGAACTGGGCCTTAAAAGCCGCTTTTCATCTGCTAAATGACTTAAACCTAACGTGCTGTAAACCTAACGTGCTGTACCACTGTTGCCCCCCCCCCCCCAGGTGAAGCCCAAGGTGATCGAGCCGCTGGACTATGAGAGCGTGCTGGTCCAGAGGAAGACCCAGATCATCAGCGACGTCCTCAGGGACATGCTGCAGTTCCCCCCCGACGACTTCCAGGTGAGTGACCTCCGACCCTGACCCTGACCCTCCAGGGTACCTCTGACCCTGACACTGTGTAAACACGTGTTTGATAAATGGTAAGTGGACTGCACTTATATAGCGCCTTTATCCAAAGCGCTTTACAACGGCCTCTCTCTATAGTGTTGTATAGTTGTGTAGTGTAGTGTTGAGGAGTGTTGCGGGGTGTTGTGTAGTGTTGTGGGGTGTTGTGTAGTGTTGTGTAGAGTTGTGGAGTGTTGTGGAGAGTTCCAGAGTGTTGTGTGGTGTTGTGTAGTGTTGTGTAGAGTTGTGGAGTGTTGTGGGGTGTTGTGTAGGTCAGACATGTGGAAGTGGTTATGAACGGACCTCCTGGTCCTCATGTAGCTGTTGGCTCTGACCCTCCCGGCCGTCGACACACTCTGCAGGAGAGATGTCTGAGTTCAGAAGGACCCAGGGTTCTGTCTAAACATTACATCATATCACACTGGAGGGGGGGGGGGGGGAGTGATAGATAGAGGGGAGAAAGAGAAAGAGAGGAGAGAAAGGGGGGAGAGAGAGAGAGAGAGATGGGGGAGAGAGAGGGGAGAGAGGGAGAGAGAGAGGCTGAGTGATAGAGATAGGGGAGAAAGGGAGGCAGAGAGAGAGATGGGGGAGAGAGAGTGAGATGGGGGGAGGGAGAGAGAGAGAGATGGGGGGAGAGAGAGTGAGATGGGGGGAGAGAGAGAGAGAGGCTGAGTGATAGAGAGAGGGGAGAAAGAGAGGCAGAGAGAGAGATGGGGGGAGAGAGAGAGAGAGAGAGAAAAGGGTCTCTACTCCCAGTCAGGACAGGAAGCAGGGTTTATTCCAGAGGGTATTTCCTGTCAGAAGCCCTTCCAGGACACTGTGCTGCTCCTCACCGCTGAGGTGGATGTGTGTGATCCATTGTCATGAAGGATTACCAGGCTGCAGGATGGATGGGTTCTGTATCTGTGCTTGATTAGTAAACCTGCTGGCCTGTTCAGTTAGGCTGCAGGGTGATGGGTTCTGTTTCTGTGCTTGACTAGTAAACCTGCCTGCTCTGGTCTGAGGGGCCTGGAGACAGGCAGGTCTGCTCACGTTTCAGCTGCTGAATGGAACACACACAACACACACACACACACACACACACACACACACACACACACACACACACACACACACCTGTGTTAGTACTGAAGGCCATGTCAGGACAGTGTGTGGGTTTGTGTGTGCGTGTGGGTGTGTGGTGTGGGGGTGGGTGTGTGTGTGTGTGGGTGTGTGTGTGTGTGTGTCTGTGGGTGTGTCTGTGGGGGGGGCGCGGGTGTGTGTGTGTGTGTGTGTGTGCAGGCTTATTACCAAGCTTATTTCTCTGTGCCCCAGTCTATCCAACACTCATTCTTCCTTGTCGTCCTTGTCAGGCGCTGAATGGAAAACCACTTTACTTCTGCTGTTACTGAAGGCCATGTCAGGATGTGTGTGTGTGTGTGTACCCAGGGAGTGGGTGAGTTCAGGGAGGGTTCAGGGAGAGAGAGGAGAGAGAGAGCGAGGGAGGAGAGAGAGAGGGAGAGAGAGAGAGAGAGATAGAGAGAGAGAGAGGAGAGAAAGAGAGAGGGTGAGAGAGGAGAGAAAGAGGAATAGGAGAGAGAGAGGGAGAGGAGAGAGAGAGCTACAGTGGAAGAGGAGAGAGAGGGAGAGGAGAGAAAGTGGGATGGGAGAGGAGCGAGAGGGAGAGGAGAGAAAGTGGGATGGGAGAGGAGAGAGGGAGGAGAGAGAGTGAGAGAGAGGAGAGAGAGAGAGAGAGAGAGAGAGAGAGAGAGAGAGAGAGAGGGGAGAGAGAGAGAGAGAGAGAGAGAGAGAGAGAGAGAGAGAGAGAGAGAGAGAGAGAGAGAGAGAGAGAGAGAGAGAGAGAGAGAGAGAGAGAGAGAGAGAGAGAGAGAGAGAGAGAGAGAGAGAGAGAGAGAGAGAGAGGGTGAGCCAGCTCAACACACCAGCCTCCATGCTACAGTAGTCTACAGTGAGGGCTTTAGATAGACGTTCTGGAAACACACAACATCAGTCCAGTCAACTATAGTGTCTCATCTCTCCCCCTTCCTTTACTTTATGTTTGTCCTTGTTTCATCTTTTTTATTTATTGTTTCCTGTGTTGTTTTTTCCACATTGTCTCATTCCTGTATCTTCTCTACGTGCCCTTGTCTGTTTCCCGCCTGTGTGATTGTCTAACCCCGCGCTGATTGGTCTCACCTGTCCCTCATCGTCATCACTTCCTGTGTGTTTGGTCTGTGTGTTCCTTTGTTGTGTTGCCAGTTTGTCTTTGTCCTTTCTGCTAAGCTATCCCAGCCATCGCTCCTAGTCTTTTTGGGGGTCATCCCTATGTTCCCCGGGTCCTATGTTCCCCGGGTCCTATGTTCCCCGGTTTCTTAGCAAAAAAAAAAAAAAGGGTTCTATGTTCCCCTCTTCCGAAAACTTCCGAAAAAGGGTTCTATGTTCCCCGCTTCCGAAAAAGGGTTCTATGTTCCCCGCTTCCGTATATTCCCCGCCTGCCGTTGTGTCAAGCGACCCCAGGTGTCGTTATGTAGTACTGCATGAGTTTTTTTTTTTTTTTTTTTTTTTTTTTTTTTTAAACAACATACACAAATACATAATTATACTGTTAGTTTTTTTTTAATTGTTTTTTTTTTAAACAACATACACAAATACATAATCATACTGTGGATTACTATGTGTACAACATTATTATATGAACAAAATGATTATATGTACAAAACCTTTTGTAGGTAGGACACTATTGGACCTCGGCCCAAATCTAGTACTGAACCCCCCATGCTAAACCATTTGGAAGTACAGTATACTAGGACTCCAATTCAGACACACTGGGGGGCTGTCCCAAATCTACTAACTCTAATCAGCCTGGTCTCACACGGCAGACGTCAGAATTCGACGTTGATGGACAAACATTAATCTGCTCTATTCATACATTAATCTGCTCTATTCAGACATTAATCTGCTCTATTCATACATTAATCTGCTCTATTCAGACATTAATCTGCTCTATTCATACATTAATCTGCTCTATTCAGACATTAATCTGCTCTATTCAGACATTAATCTGCTCTATTCAGACATTAATCTGCTCTATTCAGACATTAATCTGCTCTATTCATACATTAATCTGCTCTATTCAGACATTAATCTGCTCTATTCAGACATTAATCTGCTCTATTCACACATTAATCTGCTCTATTCACACATTAATCTGCTCTATTCATACATTAATCTGCTCTATTCAGACATTAATCTGCTCTATTCAGACATTAATCTGCTCTATTCATACATTAATCTGCTCTATTCGTGGTTCCCAAACACATTTATGATGTAGGAACAGGAGGGTGTCAGTGATGGCTGAGGGTGCAAGAGAAGCTTTGCTCCCTCCTTGTACTCTTCACAGCCTGTCAGGGGATCTTCTCTGTGGAGTGGCAGGAACACGGTCCCTTCAAACAGGAGCTGTGGATTCTCTGAAAATAAAAGACATCAAGTATTAAGGTAGGCTATAGATTCCCATCAATATTTTTTATACAAGGTCTTTCAGTAAGACTATTTTACCTGACATGGTAGCCCATATGCCTGTGATTTTCACCGGTTGCCTGTGGTTCCTGTCTTCACCAAGTAGGGTTGGGTTGAGTTGAGTTGGGTTGGGGTTGTCTTCACAAATGACCCAACTCTGATAGTCTTTATATCAAATCTGAGAATGAAATTCAGTATGCTAATTATAAAAGGGGTATGCTATTGATAATATGAATGAATGAATGAATGAATGAATGGTCTTTATTGTCATTGATATAGTACTGGTTTACATAAATAAAGGCTATGTACACTATCCACTATACTATACTGTACAAATAAAACACTGTGCTGTACTCTATGCTATGCTATACCTATTCTAACATTTCCTATTCTCGGCAACCTTATGTACCCTAGGGTTGTCATATTGCACATAGTGTTATTGCACATTCATTTAAAGTGTCGCAGTTTGCAGGCTTGAAATGTACATATCATTGTAGCATGATATGCTAAATGTAGCATATCATTTAGATTGTTTTTAATGTATTGTTTTAGATAATTCATTATTTTAAAATATTATTTTCTTTAGATAAACAACTAAAATAAAAAATCTAAATTAGATGCTATTGATACTGCATAGAAACACATTGATATAATATACTTGTATGTGTCAGGGGACAATGTTGCACTCTGATATTTAGTGTGTCTCTGTTGCGCCCTTCTACTCCGAGTCACCAGAGGGCGTAACACCCCCTATCAATTGTTTTAAGGTCAATCGTAATTGAGCTTGAGTTACAAGACTTCCTCACATACCGGTATGTTCGTAACACATGCGTAGTGACAATGGCTCAAATAATTACTGGAGACCGAGGGGGGAAAATATTAGTTCTGGATAACTTTAGGTACCAGAAACACCGCACAAATTTACAGAATATTCGGTGGCGGTGTTGGAGAGAAGACTGCCGGACAGTTCTTGTTACAAACATCTTTGATGTAGAGGGGGTCAATCCCAACATAGAAGTTCGGGAGGTCCGCGAACATGTGCATGCCCCCGATACACAAATGGTGAACAATGCGCAATTTCGCCAAGTGATTACTGGAGAGGTGGTGAGAGAACCCACAGTACCAATCAAACGCATTTACGATGCTGAGTGCGTAGGTCTACAGCGGGGCCGTCCCATCCAGCGTGGAGGTCGCGGGCGACCTCCTCAAAGATTCTCCTCAGTTAGGTCTGTTATGGCCAGAGCCAGAGCTGCAGTAATCCCTCCCGTCCCAGCTACCGTTGATGATGTAAGGATCGACGGTCAATGGGCTGAGACATGGGGCAGAGACCATTTCCTCCTGCACCAAGACAGTGAGTGGGGCATAGCAGTGTTTTCCACAGAGGACAACCTGAGACAGCTGCGACACTGCAGGACATTATACATGGATGCTACATTCAAGTCGTGCCCACGCCCATACAACCAAGTATTTACTATACTCGGGGACATTCATGGCTTCGTTGTCCCCCTTGTACATGTCCTCATGGAGCAACGTACAATTGGACACTACCGACAAGTGTTCCAGTGTGTCAAAACGTCACTCAGGAGAATCACCCACCACCTTTGGCGTCCGCGTAAAGTCATCTGTGACTTTGAGCAAGCGCTGAAAACTGCTCTTGAAACGGAGTTGCCACAAGCCAGAATCGGAGGATGCTACTTCCATTTCAACCAAGCCTTGTGGAAGAGGGTACAGGCACTTGGATTGGCTGGTCCATTCCGTCATGACCATCCACTGGCAGCAGTCATCCGCAAGGTTTGTTGTGTTCTGTCTGCACTGCTGTCTGTCCTGTGTTGTTTTGTTTGCATTGCATTTAGAAATGCTCTTACTGTAACGCCAAATCAAATTCCTATATGTGTATGCTTAATGTGTATGCATAAATGGCAATAAACGTTATCTCATCTCTCATCTCATCTCATCTCATCTCATCTCAAGGTGATGGCCTTAGGACACCTGCCTCTGCCTCTGGTCCAGATCAATTTTGATCTTCTCCTCAACCACAGAAACACCAGGCGTGCCCTGATGAACCACCCTGAGTTACAAGACTTCCTTGCGTATGTTCGTAACACATATGTCCATCCTGGAGCGGCCTTCCCACCAGCGATGTGGAATGTGTTCGAAAGAAACATGGAGCAAAGGACCAATAATCATGTTGAATGTAAGTGTAAAAATGACAGATCTGAACAAAAAATATATAATTTCATCTAATAACTAAATCTGAAGTATTAAGTTAATTATTTTATATTGTTAATATAATATTGTCTGCTAATTATGGGTTAATTCATTCTTATCCTATCACCTCTGGGCCTGTGCGTATATCGAGGTTTAACTATGAGCCGAAACAAAAATTAACGAAACATCAAACACAGCAGAGGACAGGAGGGCTCTTTAAACAGGTGGACGAGTTGCCACGTACAGGCGCGCTAATGATGATGGACATAACATCAGTCCAATCATGGGCGGGCACCGTGATTGAGAAAGGATTAAGAAAGGATTTAAAATTGTGAAAGGAGGAGACACAGAGGGGAAAATGTTCAATGTCAAAATGTTCATGCCAAACTAATAACATTTAGGGCCTGATTTACTAAGATCCCAAATAACGAATACTAATTGAAGTTCACACACAGGGGAAGTTGAGATATACTTCAAATAAGGCCCGCTATCTTCTACATTGGAAAGATCAACAATCCTCACTGCACACCGTTAGTAGATCAGCCTGCAGATGTAGAACCAGTTTGCACATTAATAGGCCATTAATAGGCTAATAAGTTATAATTCTGTATTTTTGTTCTAGCTTATCATCGTACTCTGAACGATGCTGTCCAAGTGCGCCATCCTTCACTTTGGAAATTCCTTCGGCACCTGAAGGATCAGCAAACGCTTGCAGAGGGTAAACTGGGGATGGCAGACAGAGGCCACGCTCCCCCAACAAGGAGACGGAAGTGGAGGGAGTTGGAGGCCCGTCTACTGAGGCTGAAAGGACAGTACATGCAGGGCCACAGAGATCTGGCTTCGTACTGGAGGGCTGTCAGCCGTAGCGTCCGTATGGGCTAGATTTCCACATTTATTTTGATAGCACTTTGGCCTATGTTGTTGTTATTATTATTGTTATTGGCCTAATTGTGTTATTGTTATTATTATTATTATTGTTATTATTAGTTAGAATAAGCTGTACGCCATTGTTTACGCCATCATGTATGCCATTGTTTACATGTTATTTAGCTCTTTCATTTGTTTTTGCCAAGTTATTGCTGTACCATAGTTTTGTTATTGAAAGATGTCTGTACCTTTCCAGTTTATATGGACCTGTTTACTTAGTAAGCCATATAGTTATTATTACAATATATGTGATGCCAGAGTTAGGACTGATAATTGCACTAGAGCTCATGTGTCAGGATTACCAGGTTTCAGCAGTGAAACAGTAGGCCTCTCCTTATTAGTGCCTGACTACTAAAACACTAGAGTGAAAGAGACTACATCTCTGTATGCCAGGATCCCCCGAGGATTTGATGTGTGCAAGAGGATGTGTCACACTCTATGTGCTACGGATACTGGCTAGTTACTTAGGGATTATATTATGGGATATGTGACACTGTAACCTAGAGACACACTGCGCTGTTACGTGACGTCCTGCCAATGGGATGTACAGTATTGTCTCAGGTTGGCATTTTGATGCTTGGTCTTGGAAACAAACACCATGTTTGCACAAACATTGTTTTTTTGTTGTTGTTGTTGGTTGCAATAAAAGCCTATATTTTGGATTGATATCTCTACTGTATTTATTTGATTCCGTTTGACCAAAATATAGAAAAAATATTTCTTTAATCCATGCATACAATTGCAAATGTTGGGCCGCTACCCACACGTTTAGCTGTGTTGCTCATTCCACAAATGCATGATCCTTACAAGTCATACCTCGTTGTAAAAGTGACTAATCAGCGGGTCATTCCACTAAAGGTGGATCAGTATAGCGGCGCTCAGGGAACTCGAGATTGGAAATCAAGCCTCAGGTGATTCCTCGAACGAGGATCAGCCTTGTGTCATCAGTGTTCACAGAAGACAGGCTTACAAATCTTCGATATGGGCGCGTGCACGCAGACATAAAAAGCCCTGAAGTGTCGATCTGTCGAAATGAAGATACTCCACTCTGCAGGGGTACTACATTTGCGCAGCATTCCGAATTATTGATTTTTATGAAGACGGAAAAATAAGATGTAAAATAGTGCAATACTGCCGCAATTAACAAGGCGAGGGAAATGGTTTGGCAAGAAATTGCTGACCGATTAAATGCGTAGGTCATACTAGCCCCAGTTATTGTTATATGTTCATATTTTAATAAATGAATATTACTACTGTGGTGATATCCGCAGCAGGCTACAAACCGTCATATCGCCACAATGGCCTAGTGGTATTGACTGCTGCCATAGGATATAATCGTCATTTTATATCAGTGGTTCGAATCCCTCTTCAGGCGCACTTTTTACTGCATTTCGTTGTCTGAATCTAATCTAAAATCTCATCTAAAAAAGTATTGTAGGCTATAAAATTATGGTGCAGGCTAATTTACAAGAACTGACACGATTACAATGGTGTTTGAAACCTTTGCATGAAATCTTCGGTTAAATGTAAAAAAAAAAAAAAGTGAATGACTTAGTCAAGTCTCGAACTCGCAACCTTTGGAACTCCAGTCCGCAGCCTTAACCACTACGCTAGCATGACAGCAATGCAAGTTGTTTCTTTTTACACTCTTTTCTTTATTGATATATCGATTTATCTATCACACTTTCAAAATATCAAGTTATCTATCACACAATCAAACTATCTATCGATCGATCACACTTTCAAAATATCAAATTATCTATCTATCACACAGTCAAACTATCTAATCTATCTATCTCGTGTGAAGTGGGAACTAATATTTCCTAGGGAGGAACTATCGTTCGGGATGTAGTTTCCGCCTGTGAGCCTTTTTTGACGCGCGTCTCACTATAGCCTGTGTTTTCGATTTCGAAGACGTCACTCACTGTGCTACGAAAACTGGCTAGTTACTTAGGGATTATATTATGGGATATGTGACACTGTAACCTAGAGACACACTGCGCTGTTACGTGACGTCCTGCCAATGGGATGTACAGTATTGTCCCATAGGTTGGCATTTTGATGCTTGGTCTTGGAAACAAACACCATGTTTGCACAAACATAGTTTTTTTGTTGTTGTTGTTGGTTGCAATAAAAGCCTATATTTTGGATTGATATCTCTACTGTATTTATTTGATTTCGTTTGACAAAAATATAGAAAAAATATTTAATAATGTGTATATATATATATATATATATATCACTGGTGTTCTTTTAGGAATATAAGATTTTCAATTCCATCTCGAAAATGATCTATCTAGGGAGTTATATAAAATGCTGAGACAATACTATGACATTCATTGTGTTCTTCATTATTTCCAAGTCATCTTAAGACCCCCCCCCAAAAAAAAAAAAAAAAAAAAAAAAATCAAACTCTCATGCAGTACCACATAACGACACATGAGGTCGCTTGACACAACGGCAGGCGGGGAACATAGGACCCTTTTTCGGAAGCGGGGAACATAGAACCCTTTTTCGGAAGCGGGGAACATAGAACCCTTTTACGGAAGTGCGGAACAGGGGAACATAGGACCCGGGGAACATAGGACCCGGGGAACATAGGCATGCTCCCTTCTTTTTGTGTCCCCGGCCTTTTGATCAGCGTTTGTTTCCCTGTCTATCCATCTCCCTGACGGATTATCTGCCTGCTGCCTTCTGATTGGCTTCCTGTGTACCGAACCCTGCTTTTGCCGAACCGTTTTTTGGAATTAAAGACGATTATTTTGGATGAAAATAATAGCTTTTGTCCTTGAGTCGTGCGGTTGAGTGCATTGGTCTACGCTCTACGGTGATTACAGCTAGTTTGCTAACAGGTACCTCTCTGCGCTAGCCTCACTGTTATGGTTTAACTCACCAACTGCCAAAGCATTCCGGAACCCTCACCACCTAGAGTACCAACTGTTTTATGTGGAATCTACCTAGCAACAACATTCTGATTGGCTACAAAATGATTTTGGTGAATATTTATATATATGGTTTAAATCACCAACTGCCAAAGCGTTCCGGAACTCTCACCACCTAGAGTGCTGAGTGTTTTATGTGGAATCTACCTAGCAACAACACTCCGATTGGCTACAACATGAATCATCATCATCATTGAAGCATTTATCGTTGATTAAAGTCACCCTTGGCGCTCTAAAATGTTGACAATTTGACAGACTTGAGTCACCCTCGGCACTGAATGAGTTAAAACACTAAGTACATGTATGAAGCTGACAGAAAAGGTTATATACACAGCAGTGAAGGAGTTAATGGAGGTTGTCATGCTCCCAGTGCCCCTGTGCCAGCCACCAGGCAGCCCCAGAGGCAGCCTGCAGCCCCCCGTGACAGAGATACTGTCTCTGTGTGTGTGTGTGCTTGTGTGTGTGTGTGTGTGTGTGTGTGTGTGTGTGTGCATTGTCTTCTCTAGGGGTTAATATCCTAACAACCCCCCCTCAGACTGGCCCACATCCCCACAGCACACTGTGATATTCATGACATCACACACAGTCCCACATGACACACACACACACACACACACACACACACACACACACACACATACTGTACTGTACTGTATATCAGGGGAGGCGGGTGGAGGTAGAAACACACTTACATATCAGATGGCATCCTGCTTTTCCATATGATCATCATATGTAGGCTACTTCAACGTTCTTGGCATATTAGCATCTGCGTCTGCTGCTGTGGGTCTCTGGTTCTGACAGGAGACAGTAATTCTCTGTTCTTGGAAGAATGTCTGTTTGGACGGGATTCAGAACTGATACGTCGGGTTTATGATCATCATACTATTTCTAATGTGCTAAGGAAGTTTAGTTTGGGTCTGTTTTTTTAGGCGGGAAATCGTCAAATGGGGCTTTCAGCCTAAGAGGTTGACCAGACAGAGTTCTCTGCACGGCCAAGCGTCAAGCCACTTCACTACTACTCTCCCCGTGACCCATAATCCTTCACTTCACACCACTGTCTAAGGCCCTCAAATGCCCCCTCTCCCTCCCCCTCCCTCCCCTCCCCAGAGAGAGAGAGAGAGAGGCTCCACGCCATGTCAGAGTAGGACCCTGCAGGGGCCGACCGTCTCCCCCCCTCTCCCTCCCTCCCCTCCCTCCATCCCCCCTCCCTTCTCCCCTCCATCCCCCCTCCCTTCTCCCCTCCATCCCCCCTCCCTTCTCCCCTCCCTCCCCCCTCCCCCCACTCTCCCTCCCTCCCACCCTCCCTCCACACCCTCCTCTCAGAGTAGGACCCTGCAGAGCCGACCGTCTCCCCCCTTCCATCCCTCCCTCCCTCCCCAGCGAGAAGGTTTAACGCCTGACGTGCCACAGCTCCGTGCCCTGGGGGGGTGACCAGTGTCAGGACACGTCCCTGAGACAGGAAGCCGCTACACGCAGGGTTAACAGACCTGAAAGGAAGGCTGCTGATTGGTTAACGGACCTGAAGGGAATGCTCGGTTGTTGATTGGTTAATGGACGTGAAAGAAATGTTTCTAATTGGTTGCCAGCCAGGTAGGGCTTTACAGATGAGTGACGTCAGTGGGTTAGTTAGGGTGTCAGTCACTGGTCAGAATACAGTCGTTCAAAATACAGTCAGTCAGTATACAGTCAGTCAGTCAGTCAGTATACACAGTTACACAGTGGGACAGTGTGTGCTGTAAATATGAATATCTGGTTATGAGTTTTGAAGAGCTGTTTGTTCGGTTTTCCATTTTCACGGTCACTTCTGGGTCAGGCTGTCATTGTGAGGATGTGTTTCTCACGAAAGTTGGCACAAATAAAGTCCACATGCAGTTTTACCCTACAGTCGGTTCGTACAAGTTAACTCTGGAGTGCAGGAGGTCATGGTGCCAGTGTTCTGCTGTCTGGTTGTGTTGAGGTGTGGGTGGGGGGTGGGGTGAGTGGGTGGGTGGGAAAGTGGGTGGGTGGGTGGGGGTGGTAGGAAGTGGGCCGATGTCCAACGGAGCGTTACACACGAACACTAACCCTCTAGTGTAGAAGATCATTCACTCTGTCTCAATGCCCTGAGGCGTCTGGCTGTCCGTCTGTCTGCCTGCCTGTCTCTCTCTCTGCCTCTCTCTCTGTCTCTCTGTCTGCCTGTCTCTCTGTCTGTCTGTCTGTCTACCTGTCTGTCTACCTGTCTGTCTGTCTGTCTGTCTGTCAGCCTGTCTGCCTGCCTGTCTGCCTGCCTGCCTGTCTGTCTGTCTGCCTGTTTGCCTGCCTGCCTGCCTGCCTGCCTGTCTGTCTGCCTGTTTGCCTACCTGCCTGTCTGTCTGTCTACCTGCCTGCCTGCCTGTCTGCCTGCCTGTCTGCCTGTCTGCCTGCCTGCCTGCCTGTCTGCCTGTCTGCCTGCCTGTCTGTCTGCCTGCCTGTCTGCCTGCCTGCCTGCCTGCCTGTCTGCCTCCCTGCCTGCCTGCCTGCCTGCCTGCCTGCCTGTCTGCCTGTCTGTCTGTCTGCCTGTCTGTCTGCCTGTCAGCCTGCCTGTCTGTCTGTCTGTCTGTCTGTCTGCCTGTCTGCCTGCCTGCCTGTCTGCCTGCCTGCCTGCCTGTCTGCCTGCCTGCCTGCCTGCCTGCCTGCCTGCCTGCCTGCCTGCTTGTCTGCCTGTCTGTCTGTCTGCCTGTCTGTCTGTCTGCCTGTCTGCCTGTCTGTCTGCCTGCCTGTCTGCCTGCCTGCCTGCCTGCCTGCCTGTCTGCCTGCCTGTCTGCCTGCCTGCCTGCCTGCCTGTCTGCCTGCCTGCCTGTCTGTCTGCCTGCCTGTCTGCCTGCCTGCCTGCCTGTCTGCCTGTCTGCCTGTCTGCCTGCCTGCCTGCCTGCCTGTCTGCCTGCCTGCCTGCCTGTCTGTCTGCCCGTCTGCCTGTCTGTCTGTCTGCCTGTCTGCCTGTCTGTCTATCATCATGGGTGTCTGTTCTAGACAGGGAGAATTAGGTCCTCTCCATTGCTCACATTTGTATGACCCACAAAAACACAGGAATCAGAGGCGATATTACTTCCTTGATGTGATTGGTAGTCAAATCCCAATTTGTTAACCACGTTTTTGGTTTAGAACTGTCTCCTGTGGCTCAGGAGGTAGAGCCGGTGTCTAATGATCGCAAGGTCGGTGGTTCGATCCCTGGCTGGCCATGTGTCGAGGTGTCCTTGGGCAAGACACTCACTGAACCCCAAATTTCTCCCAATGAGCGGGCCGGCGCCTTGCGCCTTGCTCTTGCCTATCTCGCCATTGGTGTGTGAATGTGTGTGTGAACGGGTGAATGAGAGGCCGTAGTAAAGCGCCGTAGTAAAGCGCTTGGAATAACGAGCTCTATAAGTGCAGTCCGTTTACCATCTAATACCAGACGTTTATCTCTCTGTCTTCTCTCCTTTAATACCACATGTTTCTCTCTCCTCTCCTCTAATACCATACATTTCTCTCTCTCTTCTCTCCTCTAATACCACATGTTTCTCTCTCCTCTCCTCTAATACCACACATCACTATCTCTTCTCTCCTCTAATACCACACATCACTATCTCTTCTCTCCTCTAATACCACATGTTTCTCTCTCTCTCCTCTGCTCTAATACCACACGCTTCTCTCTCTCTCTCCTCTCCTCTAATACCACACGTTTCTCTCTCTTCTCTCCTCTAATACCACACATCTCTCTCTTCTCCTCTCCTCTAATAACCACACGCTTCTCTCTCTCTCTCCTCTCCTCTAATACCTTACGTTTCTCTCTCTCTCCTCTCCTCTAATACCTTACGTTTCTCTCCCCAGATCTCCATCCTGAGGCGGCAGGGCAGGACTCTGTCCTCCACGGTGCCCGAGGCTGCGGAGAAGGAGGCCCACAGCCTGTTTGTTCAGGAGGTAGGGTTCACGACCCCTAGGCCCTGAGGCCTGTTCTCTCTGAACCTCTCACTACTAACAGGTGTTCCTCTCACCCCTGGACCTAGCCATGCTAGCTAGCCCTAGGCTGAGGCCTGTTCTCACTGAATCTCTCACTACTAACAGGTGTTCCTCTCTCACCCCCATGCAGCTAGACACCATACACGCCCAGGTAGTTGAGTCGGTAGACCGTGGAGCTAACAGCGCTAAGGTCGTGGGTTCGATTCCCGCTGGGGCCATATGTGATGGCAGCTGGTGAAAGGGGGAACAATAAACAACAAATGTTCTTGACTTTTCTTATTCTGAAAAATGTAGCTCACCGAATCGATTGCGTTGCAATATTTTGGGCTTGGCTAGCGAGTGGGTAGTTGATGTTCAACAACGTTTCAGTTAAAACAATGTGTTTTGAATCAATGCTCTTTTAAAGGTGATTTGAAATAAATTAAGTCACCATCCACACTTAATGAGCTTCAATTTATTTTCTGAATAAAAGTCTGAACATTCGGTCGGTTGCCAACTTGTTCCCTCTTTCACCAGCTGCTGTCACATATCCTGAAAACTTAAGCCCTCACTGCAATGGGAGCCAGCTGAACGGCGTATATTAAATAAAGAGCAGCCATAAAAATTCAGATTAGATTCAGATTCAATTTGATTTAAGAAGAATACAGAGACAATGAAACCCATTCAGCCTCTAGCCAGAGCAAAAGTCAGATGTAGATGTACAGGGAGATATGTACAGACAAGGGCGAGATATGTACAGTAAGATAGACATAAGCCAGCCATAAGCCAGAGCCATAACACTCTCACACACTCTCACACACTCTCACACACTCGTCCAGAGGGTCTCAGAGCTCAGAGCTCCTCCCAGCCCAGCGGGGAGTCAGAGAGAGAGTCAGAGAGGCTCCAGGGGGAGTTAGCGAGCGCAGGGTCAAAGGTCAGAGAGGCTTGGAGCGGCCTGGTTCGTTCTTGGCCCTGTTGAGTGTCCGCCACACACAGCCCCTCCCTGTACAGGTCATGCAGAGAACAGAGCGCTGAGGGGAGGAGGGAGGCCGGGGGTGGGGTGTCATACTTAGGTCAGGTGGTTTGTTAAAGGGCCGGGGTCCCAGGGTGTGGGTCCCAGGGGCCCCGGGGGTGGGGTGGGGTGGGGTCCTGGGGGGTGGGCGTCAGCAGATTAGGGTGTAACACGATATTTCCCCTCGGATGCAACAAGGAATGACTGGATGACGTCATCAGAACAGCTGCAGAACTCTGGTCTCGGCCCCGCAGCTGGAAAGATGTTTCCCTGAATCCTTTTCTTTTTTCTACTTTTCTTCTTTTGTTTCTTCTTTTTTTCGAGTGATATTCAAACGTTGGCTCGTATGAAAACTGTTTGTCACGGCTGTTTCATCACACAACACTGTGTTTCCGTTGTACTTTTGTGGACGACTGGACGTGTTAAATGTAAATGTTTTGAAGAACGGACAAATTATAGTCATTCATAAGACTTATGAAAGGAAGGAAAGTAGAGTATAAACTAATGACAGGCCTATCTGGAAACCTTCTATATACAGTAGGGATAGCTGAGGAGGGTTTGTGAGACTTCTATACATCACCACCTCTCCAGAGAAACACACTGTGAGTGAACGCTAGAAATGCTAGTTTCGTCACATATACTGTGTTTCCATTGACGTTGAACAATATGTCTTGAAGAATGGATACATCATAAGACTTAAAAAAGAGAAGAAAGTAGGGTAAAAAATAATGACAGGCCAATCTGAAAACCTTCTATATACAGTACACTATATACCGCTTTGGAATAAAACGCTATACAAGTCAGTCCACAGTAGGAACAGCCTTCTGAGGAGGGTTAGAGAGTCCAGCCAGGCGTCTTCTATACGTTACCACCTCTCCAGAGGAACACACTGTGAGTGAGCGCTAGCCCCGCTAATCTGATTTGATGTAATGTAATTCAACGTTCCTGGCGTATTAGCATCTGCCTCTGCTGCTGCGGGTCTCTGGTCTGACATATGAGGAGACAGTAATTCTCTGTTCATGGAAAATATGTCTGTTTGGACGGGAGTCAGAACTGATACGCTGGGTTTAGTTCAGCCATGGGTAGGGTAGGATTACTGTGCACTGCCAACAGTCAGCTCTCAAAAACAAGAAGAAAAACAAATGGGGGAGAATATGAAAAATAAGCAAAATTATCTGCCAACAGAACAGAAGAAATGTCACTTGCCAAGATTTCCTTAAAACAAGTAAACGATATCTTAAAACTAGTGTAGTCAGACAAAGGACAAGCATGTATTGCCTTGATTTAACACGTAATCAGCCATGAGGGGTCATTTGACTCATGTGAGTAAAGAAACATGTTATATCTTTGCACTCGATCAAATATCAGGACCCTCCTTTCATGACTTGTCCGAGATATGTGCGTTCTACCACCCAGTATCCTTACATTTACAAAATCACATCAGGATAAGCTAGTATAAAGATATTTTGCCATTTTTCTGTGTAGGAGGCAGGCTAATTTACAAGACGTGCCAACTAGTGGTCGTTGTGTGTAAGTAGCAGCTTGAGCATTGTGAAGAGTAGGTAAAAAAAGCACATCTGTTCTAGTGTTAAGATACTTCATCTTACTTCGATGTAGTGTTTGCAGTGTGGTAGCCTGTCTGGGTGTGTGAGGACAGGTCACATGATAAGGACAGGTCACATGACCAGCCTGACTCCGTCTCTCCTCAGTGCATCAAGACCTACCGCTCTGACTGGCACGTCGTCCACTACAAGTATGAGGACTATTCCGGAGACTTCCGTCAACTCCCAAAGTAAGTCTGTGTGGCTGTGTGTGTGTCTGTCTCTGTGTATGCGTGCGTGTGTGTGTGTGTGTGTGTGTGTGTGTGTGTGTGTCTAAATCTGTCTTTGTGTGTGTGTCAGCTATGATAATACAGCCCTGGGTGGTGTGTGGACAGGTCTGCTGACAGGCCTGCTGAGTGGCCCCGAGGCCACACACACCTGGGACTGAACAGGGACCCCCCATCCCTACACCCCTGTTCTCACACCCCCCCACCCCACCCGTACACCCCTGTTCTCACACCCCCCCAGCCCCCCAGGCCAGGGTTGGGTCTAGGGCTAGCTTTACCTTGGCCTTGGTCCAGGGCCAGATAGATGGGAAACGTCTGTAATCCGGGACCAGGAATGTTCATTCACCGACTGACATCGTATCACACTTGTCATTCTGTTTCATAATGATCCCTGGAGAAGGTCTATGAACGACCAAAAGCTTGTGAAATAAAAAACATAGATTCTTTTCACAGTTTTTGAGTGAGCGGATGCTTCTTTTCATCCCATTCTGATTTGATAAGAAAATATAAAAGATATTGAGCACCAACGTAGTTCTACATGACTACCCCCATCCTCAAATCACTTCACTGGCTCCCCGTCTCCCTCAGAATCGAATTCAAGGTCTCCCTCCTCACCCACCAGTGCATCCATGGAACTGCCCCCCCCTACCTCAAGGAAGTCCTCCATACCCCTCAGACCCCCTCACGCACCCTCCGTTCTACTGCCACCAACCTCCTCAAGACCCCCAGGACCAAGCTCCGCACCATGGGAGATCGGGCCTTCTGCTGGGCTGCTCCCAGGCTGTGGAATGCTCTCCCTGACCACCTAAGGGCACCACAGTCTTGGATGCTTTTAAACGAGGCCTTAAAACCCACCTTTTTAATAGAGCCTTTTTTTAGCTTTTTAATTGAAAATGTTTATTGTTTTTCCTTCTTGTTTTTAATAAGTAGCACTTTGAGATTTCTTATGTAAAGTGCTTTTATAAATAAAATGTATTTATTATATTATTATTATTATTATTATTATTATTACACCAGTAACTGGGGACGGCAGGTAGCCTGGAGGTTAGAGAGACCGGCTAGCTAGCAATCG
>NC_137679.1:43198210-43203210 GCF_963989245.1 Nansenia antarctica | reverse complement strand
TACAAGGATGAGAAGACCTCCAAGGAGCCCAAAGGAACCATCTTCCTGGACTCCTGCATGGGCGTTGTCCAGGTAACGATAATGGGCGTCGTCTAGGTAACGACAATGGGCGTTGTCAGGGTTGCCAGATGGGGCGGGTTACCGTCGAATGGGCTACTTTTGATCACACTGGGACGGAAAAAAGGCTTTTTTCAGCGGTTGGGCTGGATAGATACGTTCCATAGCAGTTGGATCAGAAGTATAGCAATGAAATGCTATGAGGAAACTAAAGTGTCTGCTCACCAATTTGCTTCCTCACCCCCTCCTGCCCTGATATGTGTTTTGATCATGAAGCAGGAATACATTAGCGATGGTTAGACTGAGAGGTACCGTAATGGAAGCTCAGGTACTCTTCTGATACAGCTGCTCTCTACTTCACATCTGCATTTAGACCGAGGATGTCATGATAGCTTACTATAACACGCTAGCTTCTTACAACCCCAGGTAGCTTATTATTAAGTAACATAATAGCCTCTGTGGTTCAGTTGGTAGAGCACGGCGCTAACGACGCTTAGGTTGGGGGTTCGATTCCCGCTGGGACCATACTGAAAAATGTATGCACTCAATGCAATGTAAGTCGCTTTGGATAAAAGCGAATGGCTTATGTTTGGGGTGGTCCAGTGGTCTAGTACCACGGCCTGGGGTGGTCCAATGGTCTAGCACCATGGCCTGGGGTGGTCCAGTGGTCTAGCACCATGGCCTGGGGTGGTCCAGTGGTCTAGCACCATGGCCTGGGGTAGTCCAGTGGTCTAGCACCATGGCCTGGGGTGGTCCAATGGTCTAGCACCATGGCCTGGGGTGGTCCAATGGTCTAGCACCATGGCCTGGGGTGGTCCAGTGGTCTAGCAGCACCATGGCCTGGGGTGCAGTACCATGGTCTGGGGTGGTCCAGTGGTCTAGCACCGCGCTCTACAATCCACACACACACCCATGTCGGCATGAGTTCGAATCCGGCCCGTGCCCTGCTTGTGACACACCCTCTCCTCCTTACGTTCCTGTCTGTCTCCACTATCTCTCTACCCAATAAAATGGAAAAATACGAGTGGGACGACTGCCCCCACTCAGACTCACAACAAAACAACTTTAAACAAAAAAGAAAACAGCTGTAGTCCTCAGCTGACCCCCGTGTATTAGCGTGTGTCAGGTTTGGATAGTCCCATTAACCGGCCACTTTGTACAACATCAATAATCGATACCCTGCAGGACCCAGGAGGCCGGCACTACGACGGCCTGAGTAAACACACAGGAGGAGGGGTGGTTTCACTGGTGCAGCGCAGAGGCGGAGGAGGAGAGGGGGTCATATGAGGACAACCAGTAAATACTGCACCTATAGAGAGAGAGGGGGAGGGATGGGGGGGAGAGAGGGAGAGAGAGAGAGAGAGAGGGAGAGAGGGAGAGAGAGAGAGAGAGAGAGAGAGAGAGAGAGAGAGAGAGAGAGAGAGAGAGAGAGAGAGAGAGAGAGAGAGAGAGAGAGAGAGAGAGAGAGAGAGAGAGAGAGAGAGAGAGAGAGAGAGAGAGAGAGAGAGAGAGATGCACTGTGTCCAGAGATGGGATTCATAGCGTTGTGTTCGTAAATTCACCGGAGTACACACTGGGTTCAACGTCATAAAGGGACCAAGTAATTTGATTGGACGAGGAGGGAACGAAGCCCAGAAGGCTTGTACATAGTTCCACTCCCGTCAATAGCCAAGGTTCAATATACCACAAAGAACACTTAATACATGTAACTAAGATAAAAGAAACCACAAACAAAATCATATCCATGGGGCAAAATGGTAGGATAGCACCAAAAAAAAAACATCTAGAAAAGAAAACCAGAAATAAGAGCAAAAATCATGGAAAGGAAAAAAAGTTATGAAGAATTTAACGGGAAAAAAGAAAAGAAAGAAAAGAAAACCATTCTATTACTAAGAATGTTAACGCAGGACCAAGATGAAATGAACAGCTCATGACGAAATTAAATAATCTTTCAGTTGCTTTTTGAAAACAGTGAATGAGACAGAGAGAGAGACAGAGAGAGAGACAGAGAGGGAGACAGAGAGAGAGACAGAGAGAGAGAGACAAAGAGAGAGACAGAGAGAGAGACAGAGAGACAGACAGAGAGAGAGACAGAGAGAGAGACAGAGAGACAGACAGAGAGAGAGACAGAGAGACAGACAGAGAGAGAGACAGAGAGAGAGACAGAGAGAGGGAGAGAGAGGGATAGGGAGGGAGTGAGAGAGAGGGACAGACAGACGGACGGATGGCTGGGGGAGGTAGACCACCAGGGGAGGCTGGTAGAAGTAGAACACCAGAGAGACTGGTTGAAGTTGAGGGTTATACGGTTTTGTTTTTATGTGTCACCGATTTCCCCTCCCTTCAAAATAAAGGTGTACCACAGTGAAAGTGAACGTCTGTGTTTTAACGTCTGGTGTTTCAGAACAGCAAGGTGAATGTCTGTGTCTGGTCTCTGGTGTTTCAGAACAGCAAGGTGAATGTCTGTGTTTCGGTCTCTGGTGTTTCAGAACAGCAAGGTGCGTCGCTTCGCCTTCGAGCTGAAGATGCAGGACAAGAGCACCTACCTGCTGGCGGCCGACAGCGAGGCGGAGATGGAGGAGTGGATCTGCACGCTCAACAAGATCCTGCACAGCTGCTTCGAGATCGCCATGCAGGAGAAGAGGAACGGAGACCTGCACGACGGTGGGGGGGGGGGAGGTGTGGGTGTGGGGATTTGGGTGTTGGTGGGTGGGGTGGGGGGGTGTGTGGGTGGGTTTGGATGCGTGTGTGTGTGTGTGTCGGGGGGGGTGTGGGTGTGTGTGTGGGTTTGGGGGTGTGTGTGTGTGTGTGTGTGTGTGTGTGGGTTTGGGTGTTGGTGGGTGGGTGAGTGTATGTGTGTGTGTGTGGGTGTGTGTGTGTGGTGTTTGGGTGTGTGGTGTTTGTGGGTGGGCGGGCTTGTGTGTGGGTGTGTGTGTGTGGATGTCGTGTGTGTGGATGTCGTGTGTGGGCTTGTGTGTGTGTGTGTGTGTTTGTGTGTGTGTGTGTGTGTGTGTGTGTGTGTTTGAGAGTGCCTGTGTGCACGTGTGAGGTGACCACCCATGCTTTTCCCCTCAGCGATTCTCTTGTAAATCAAATATATTCTACATTATAATATAATATTATCATAATAAACATCTGGAACGTTCCTTAAGACGACTCTGTTGGAGTTTTGAGGTTTCCTCCCCGCTCCCTTGTCAGAAGTTCCACTACTTTGACTTTTACTCTCAAAAACAAGAAAAAAGCAATACAAATGGGGGAAATGTTAATTAAAATAATAAAAATAATCTGCCAAGAACGGGGTAAATTTCACTTGCCAATATAAGTAAAATACGTCTTAAAACTAGTGCAGTCAGACATCAAACAAGCATATATCGCCTTGATTTATGATATTTAGTCTTTAGATTGACTTTTTGCAGTGTGAGTTCTTAGAGCTGATTGGTTGGTTTCTCTCCTGCAGATGATGAGCTGGGTAAAGCAGACCTTTCTTCCGGAGGTTTCCAGGACACGTTCCAGGTACGTACAACAGAGCCTGGCCTGGTCATCACACAGAGACTGGTCTCAGGCCAGTTTCCATCCAGATCCTAACACAGCCACCGCTTTACTGAAGGTAGTAGACGACCTCAGACTCAGTGTCAGTACTGTACTCAGACTTCACCTGAGGATGAGGGAGGATGATGAGGATGGAGTTGAGGATGAGCTTTAACTGAGGATGAGGGAGGAGATGATGATGAGGTTGGAGATGAGGTTCGATGAAGACGATGACTGGAGATGGATGTGAGGATGAGACTGCAGCTGAGACAGCCTTGGGCCGACGCACACACACACAGACACACACACACACACACACGCACACACACACACACACACAGACACACACACACACACACACACACACACACAGAGACATCTGGTTCAGCAGTGTGTGACAGCGGATGAGGCCAGAAGAGGTCTGTGTCTGCTGCGACAGGAATGAGACGTGGCAGCCTTCAACCTTCAGCCTTCAGTATGATGAGGTTCCTGAGGCTGCGGATGTTCTCTGTCTCAGCCTAGACCCTCTCAGCCTTCAACTTCATGACACACACTTACACACACACACACACACACACACACCACACACACACACACACGCACACACACACGCTCATTAATAACCATTATGCCATCCATCAGTAATCCTGTGTGTGTGTGTGTGTGTGTGTGTGTGTGTGTGTGTGCGTTCCTCTCTGTCCTCAGACGGCCAGGGACATCGAGTCTAAGATGAGGAGTGAGACCCGCCTGAAGCTGTTCACCCTGGACCCCGAAACACAGGTGACCACACCACTGCCTGACTGAAAAGTGTCAAATAGAACACAATACACACTGAACAAAAGGCCTTTGGATCCATAAAAAAACTGTGTACATCATTTCCTCATGATTAAAATGTGTTTAATCGAAGAAGATCATTTGTGTTCATTAAACCCATTTCAACCGTGTGGAAGAACCAATGTACAAAAATGTTGTACGTCCTTTTGTTATGCATAAAGTGTAGCTCAAAGCATTTCTGCCCCCTCTAAAAATGGTTAAGTCTGACAATCTTGTTCAATTCAAATCTTATACAGTACAAAGGTCTGGACACACTGCCCCATTAAAACATTTTCTCAAGATGTTTCACTCACTTAATAGTAATTTCCGGCTCTTTCTGTTGGAGTTAATGACCTTGTAAGCCTCTGACTAACCTCTCACGCTGTGTCTCCATAGAAACTGGACTTCTCCGGCATCGAGCCGGATGTGCGGCAGTTTGAGGAGAAGTTTGGCAAGAGACTTCTGGTGACCTGCAACGACCTCTCCTTCAACCTGCAGGCCTGCGTGTCTGAGAACGAGGAGGGACCCACCACTAACGTACGTCTGAGGGCAGGCAGGCAGACAGACAGAGAGACAGGCAGACAGGGCTGTGTGCTGGAGAACGA
>NC_137679.1:43175710-43193210 GCF_963989245.1 Nansenia antarctica | reverse complement strand
GATCCCCAAGGGGAAATTACGGCGGTACAGCAGCTCACACCACAAACAACAACAACAATAAAATAAAGTGATAACAGAATAACATAAAATACCGTTTGTATTTTTGTATTCACACACACACACACACACACACACTGATAGACTCACTGCTCTCTCTGCCTCTGTCTCCTTCAGACCAGAGAAGATGGCCAAGCTTCCTGTGGTCCTAGGCAACCTGGACGTAACCATCGACAACGTGGCCCCTGATGTCACCAGTAAGCCCCTCCCCCTCTGATGTCACCAGTATGCCCCTCCCCTCCCTCCCCCTCCCCCTCTGATGTCACCAGTAAGCCCCTCCCCCCTCCCCCTCTGATGTCACCAGTAAGCCCCTCCCCCCCTCCCCCTCCCACTCTGATGTAAACAGTAAGCCCCTCCCCCTTTCCCCTCCCTCCCCCTCTGATGTCACCAGTAAGCCCCTCCCCTCCCCCCTCCCCCTCTGATATCACCAGTAAGCCCCTCCCTCCCCCCCTCCCCCTCTGATGTCACAAGTAAGCCCCTCCCCTCCTCTCCCCCTCCCCCTCTGATGTCACCAGTAAGCCCCTCCCCTCCCTCCCCCTCCCCCTCTGATGTCACCAGTAAGCCCCGCCCCCGCCCCCTCTGATCTCCTCACACTCACAACGACTTGTAGTCATGACTTCCTGTAGTCTGTGACCTCACATCTTCTTCTTCCTCTACTTCCTCTGTCAGACTGCGTCACGTCCTCCTACCTTCCCGTGCGGCCCTTCGAGGGCGGGGGTCCCGGGGGTCCCCACGTCGCCGCCCTGCTGGAGGTGGAGGAGTTCGTGCCTTACATCGCCAAGTGCTCCCAGCCCTTCACCATCTACAACAACCACCTCTACGTCTACCCCAAGCACCTCAAGTACGACGGGCAGAAGGCCTTCGCCAAGGTAGGGCCACATGGGGGTGGGGGTGGGGGGTAGTGGTGGGGGGTAGTGGTGGGGGGTAGGTGTGGGGGGTGGTGTAGTGGTGGAGTAGTAGTGGGCTAGTATGGGGTGGGGGTGGGGGGTAGTGGGGGTCAGAATGCCTTTGCCAATGTAGGGCCGCTAGGGGTAGTAGAGGGGGGTAGTGGTGGGGGGTAGTAGAGGGGGGTAGTGGTGGGTAGGGGTGGGGGGTAGTAGAGGGGGGTAGTGGTGGGTAGGGGTGGGGGGTAGTGGTGGGTAGGGGTGAGGTAGTCGTGGCCTAGTATGGGGTTAGTGGTGGTCAGAAGGCCTTTGCCACGGTAGGGATGTACAGGCTAGTAGTGGGGGGTAGTGGTGGCCTAGTGTTTTTATTTTATTTTATTTTTTTACCTTTATTTAACCAGGTAAGACAATTTACAATGCCGACCTGGTAAAAGGCACAGCCTTACCCCTACTAACCCCCCAGTAGTGGGGGGTTAGTAGGGGTAAAAGAAATACAAAAGTTGAAAACACATTAAACATGACAAACAAAACAGAGCAGAGAACAGGAACAGTTACAAGCCAAGAGGACAAATCAGACCAACAAACAACCAACAGCAGGCGGGCAGGGGACGGGTCCTAGTTTAGAAACAATCGCACGTGTCGTTAAAAGTGTCCATGAGTGAGTTTTTGAAGGCTGATTTGGAGGTGAGTTTGACCAGTTTTAATTTTTTTGGCAGATTATTCCAGTCTGTGGGCACGGCAAACTGAAATGATGATTAACCTAACACGGACTGTGAAGGGGCGGCTGTGTCTCAGGAGGTAGAGTCGCCGTCTAATGATCGCAAGGTTGGCAGATCGGCGGTTCGAGCCCCGGCTGGCCACATGTCGAAGTGTCCTTGGGCAAGACACTGAACCCCAAATTGCTCCCAGTGAGCGGGCCGGCGCCTTGCATGGCAGCTTGCCGCCATTGGTGTGTGAATGGGTGAACGAGAGGCTGTTGTAAAGCGCTTTGGATAAAGGCGCTATATACAGTAAGTGCAGTGCATTTACCATGATATGGGGATTTTGAACAGGATGAGGTCTGAGGAACGGGTATCGTAGGCAGCGGGTAGTGGGTAGTGGGTAGTGGAGAGGGACTTGGACGGGTGATCAGAAGGCCTTACAGAGAAAAACAACACATCGATAAGATGAAACAGAGCGAGGGGGAAAAGGGAGATCATAAAGATAATAACAAGATGGAAATCGACTGCCTTGGTGAGGCCAAACGGCCTGTCCCTCAGGGTAATGTGCTGTGGCAGCGAGGGTGAGGGGGGGTTGGCAGAGGAGATGTCTGCCCTAGCAGAACAGGACCACTGCTGCCTGACTGCATTACACCTGGCCAACACACTCTGCTAATACAGGAGTCAGCACGCTAAAGCAATGCTGCTGTTTCTACTGTGGGTCAGCAATACTAATGATTTGTTCTTATTTCTCTCTCTCTGTGTGTGACTGTGTCTCTCTCTCTCTTTCTCTCTCTGTCTGTCTCTGTGTTTCACCCTGTCTCTCTCTCTCTTTCTTGTTCTGTCTCTCTCTTTCTCTCTCTGGGCTTCACCCTCTGTCTCTCTCTCTCTCTTTCACTCTCTCTCTGTTTCTCTCTCTCTTTGTCTCTCTGTGTTTCACTCTGTCTCTCTCTCTCTTTCGCTCTCTCTCTCTGTTTCTCTCTCTCTTTGTCTCTCTGTCTCTGTCTCTCTTTCTTGTTCTGTCTCTCTCTTTGTCTCTCTGTGCTTCACCCTCTGTCTCTCACTCTCTTTCGCTCTCTCTCTGTTTCTCTCTCTCTTTGTCTCTCTGTCTCTGTCTCTCTGTCTCTGTCTCTCTCTTTCTTGTTCTGTCTCTCTTTCGCTTTCTCTGTGTGTGTCACTTTCTCTCTCTCTCTCGTTCTCGTTCTGCCTCTCTCTCTCCCTCTGTCTCTCTCCATCTTGTATTAAGGCGAGGAACATCGCTGTTTGCATTGAATTCAAGGACTCCGATGAGGAGAATTCCCCAGCTCTGAAGGTAAATCACCATCCCCCCATCCCCTCCTCCTCTCCTCCACTCCCCCCCCTCCACCCCCCCCCCCCTTGTGCACCAAACACACAGAATTACATCTCAAACGCTTGTCTTTGGTTGTTATGAAAAATGCTTACAAATAAAATGTATTATTATCTCCTTCTCTCCTCTCATTCCCCTCCTCCTCTCCTCCTCTCCTCCTCCTCTCCTCTCCTCCTCTCCTCTCCTCTCCCCCCTTCCCTCCTCTCCTCTCCTCTCCTGTCCTCTCCTCTCCTCTCCTCTCCTCCTCCCCTCCTCCCCTCCTCTCTCCTCCCCTCCCCTCCCCTCCTCTCCCCTCCCCTTCGCTCTCCTCCTCTCCTCTCCTCTCTTCCCCTCTCCTCCTCCCCCCTCCTCTCCTCTCCTCTCATTGGTCCAGGTCATCTATGGTCGTCCAGACGGGCCTCTCCTCAGCAGGCAGGCCTACGCCTCCGTCCTGCACCACCAGCAGAACCCAGAGTTCTACGATGAGGTACTGGTTCAGTTCTACTGACCGCTCAGGGACGTAATCAACCAATCATAGTCAGCCAATCATAATCAACCAATCAGCTGGCTGGCTGACTCACTGACTGACACATCAGGACACACAGTGAAGTAAACATCAAGTCTGGGCTCTGAGTGTTTGTGGTGAACAGATTCAGAACTGAGTTGGGGTTCAATTCTATTTCTATTCCAATCAGTTGACTGCCTGGAGTTTAGATGGAATTGACTTCATCTGGACATTGCGTCGAGATTCAGATTGACTATACCCCTCTCCCCCCCCCCTCTCCCCCCCCCCTCTCCCCCCCCCCCCCCCCCCCCCCAGATTAAGATGGAGCTGCCCACCCAGCTGCAGGAGAAGCACCACCTCCTCTTCACCTTCTACCACGTCAGCTGTGACGGCAACAGCAAGAAGAAGGAGCAGGTGGACACGCAAGGTGAGGGATGTTACTGCTGCTGGGGGGCTGTGTGTGTGTGTGTGTGTGTGTGTGTGTGTGTGGGTGTGTGGGTGTGTGTGTGTGTGTGTATGTGTGTGTGTGTGTGGGTGTGTGTGTGGGGGGGGGGGGGGGCGGTTGTGTGTGTGTGTGTGTGTGGGGGGGGGGTGTGTGTGACACCGATGCTAGGGGGTTGATCAGCACTCAGGTGCCTCGTCTCTCTAGTTAAGGACCTCCTTTTCCTGTGTTCAGGGTCGTAGCTGGATACTGGTCACATCTTCTGGTCTCTCAAGTGGTCTTCTAGTGTATGGCTTAGTTGATTCTCTACTATCTCTACTATCTCCAGTATCTCTACTATCTCTACTATCTCTACTATCTCTAGTATCTCTGCTATCTCTGCTATCTCTACTATCTCTACTATCTCTACTATCTCTAGTATCTCTACTATCTCTAGTATCTCCACTATCTCTCTTATCTCTATTGTCTCTAGTATCTCTACTATCTCTAGTATCTCTAGTATCTCTGCTATCTCTACTATCTCTACTATCTCTACTGTCTCTACTATCTCTACTATCTCTAGTATCTCTAGTATCTTTACTATCTCTACTATCTCTACTATCTCTACTATCTCTACTATCTCTAGTATCTCTAGTATCTCTACTATCTCTAGTATCTCCACTATCTCTCTTATCTCTATTGTCTCTACTATCTCTACTATCTCTAGTATCTCTAGTATCTCTACTATCTCCGGTATCTCTACTATCTCCAGTATCTCTACTATCTCTAGTATCTCTAATATCTCTAGTATCTCTAATATCTCTAGTATCTCTAGTATCTCTACTATCTCTAGTATCTCTAGTATCTCCACTATCTCTAGTATCTCTACTATCTCCAGTATCTCTACTATCTCTACTATCTCTAGTATCTCTAGTATCTCTACTATCTCTACTATCTCTAGTATCTCTACTATCTCTACTATCGCTAGTATCTCTAGTATCCAGCATGTCTTAGGTTCAGACATAGACGTTGTTATTTTCTGAAGTCCTTCGCTGTTCCGTCCTGTGAATTACCAAGTAGAGTCTCCTCTCTGCCCCTCCGTCCTACACTACACAACCTTACAACTGTGGCATCTACGTTACACAGAGCTTAGCGATTCCCAAAAGTCCCCAATGTCCCCAAGATAACAATGTTCTTATGCCTGTCGTCTCTGTACTAAATCACCCACACGATGAACTAAAAGGTCACCATAACAACAACATTGAAATGGCAGTGTTTGGGTACTCTGTACTGGAGGCTTACTGCGTGTTGAGAGAGTGTGTAGACAGATAGATAGATACTTAGGTACTTTATTGATCCCTGAGGGGAAATTCAGGCGTACCAGCAACTCAGACCACAACACAACAACAACAACAACAACAACAACTAAATAAAGTGACAGTTGAAGAATAGGCTAAAATAAAATAGCTAAACAAATACAAAACAAAAAATTAGACCACTAAACTTTTGGGACCTTATAAACAGTAAGTAAAGTTTCCAGTCTGACTCTGGAAGGGAGACTACCTAATGTTGTGGTCTCTGGTCCTTGGCCATGTGTGACAGATAACAACGTCATTATGCCTGTCATGTCTGTACTAAATCACGAGGAACTAAAAGTTCACTATAACAACAACAGTGTTATCAGAATCAAGTTTATTGTTACATCCTGTTATACAAGTATTAGAGAGTAAGATTCGTAGGCTTCGTTTCGGAAAAGAAAACTGGCAATAGTTATGTATAAACAAAACAATGAGACAATAGACAGTAGAGTGATGTAATAGTAGAAATAATAAATAACCAGTGAAATGACAGTGTTGGGGTACTCTCCACTGGAGGTGTGTAGGAGAGGAGAGTGTGTATAGTGTGTAGGAGAGTGTGTGTGTGTGTGTGTGTGTGTGTGTGTGTGTGTGTGTGTGTGTGTGTGTGTAGGAGAGTGTGTGGTCTCTCTAATGATGTGGTCTGTGTTCCTCAGTGGGCTGGGCCTGGGTTAGGGTCAGGATTAGGGTTAGGGCTAGGGTAAAGGTCGCGGTCAGGGTTAATCTAACCTGAGTGTGTGTGTGTTCCTTGGTGGCCTGCGTTAAGGTCAGGGTTAATCTAACCTGTGTGTGTGTGTGTGTGTGTGTGTGTGTTCCAGTGGGCTGGGCGTGGCTGCCTCTGCTCAGGGACGGCAGGGTCGTGACCAGCGAGCAGCTGATGCCCGTGGCGGCCAGCCTGCCCCCCGGGTACCTCTGCTGCCAGGAGGGCGTCGTCAAGGTAACGCCAGGGGAGAGGGAGGGGGAGGGGAGGAGGACAACATTCAGTGACATCTGTTTAACGTTTAACTCATTCAGTGCCGAGGGTGAATTAAGTTGCCCGAATGCCTGAGTCAGTTGACTGACTTAATTCACCAGAAATGCATAAATGATGATGCTTCGTTTTGTAGCCAATCAAAGTCTTGCTAGGTTGCTAGGTAGCAGTGGCGGCTGGTGCCCAAATTTTTGGGTGGGGCACAGCAGTGTGGCGGGGGGGTTTTTTTTCGCGCGCACGCGCATAAAACACGCACTGGCATTACAACCACTGTATAATTTCAACTTTCACCCTTAAAATGAACGTGTGGGCCATGGAGAAGTTACCCTGTCAACTACAGACACTGAGGTGGAAGAGTGACCGGTCTATGGACGTCGGTACGGTCCAATACCCAGTGTCAGACAAGGAGGAAGTCTAGTCAACAAGGCTAGTACAGGCCTCACAGCTACACTCAGGTTAATAAAGGTAGCAGATGAATATGTGTACTATGTGTCTGTGTGACATGGCTACATCAATGAGCAGAGATGAATGCTGCAGTCAGTAGTACAGTAACTATCTATTTCATAGACACATGATGGATGATGATGGAGAGTGATGGTGGTCAACACATCACAGCAGGTCAACACATTCAATGATGTATCACAACCAGACCATGTCAGAAACACAACCAGACCATGTCAGAAACACAACCAGACCATGTCAGAAACACAACCAGACCATGTCTGTATCACAACCAGACCATGTCAGAAACACAACCAGACCATGTCAGAAACACAACCAGACCATGTCAGAAACACAACCAGACCATGTCTGTATCACAACCAGACCATGTCAGAAACACAACCAGACCATGTCAGAAACACAACCAGACCATGTCAGAAACACAACCAGACCATGTCTGTATCACAACCAGACCATGTCAGAAACACAACCAGACCATGTCAGAAACACAACCAGACCATGTCAGAAACACAACCAGACCATGTCTGTATCACAACCAGACCATGTCAGAAACACAACCAGACCATGTCTGTATCACAACCAGACCATGTCAGAAACACAACCAGACCATGTCAGAAACACAACCAGACCATGTCAGAAACACAACCAGACCATGTCAGAAACACAACCAGACCATGTCAGAAACACAACCAGACCATGACTGTAACACAACCAGACCATGTCTGTAACACAACCAGACCATGTCAGAAACACAACCAGACCATGACTGTAACACAACCAGACCATGTCAGAAACACAACCAGACCATGTCAGAAACACAACCAGACCATGTCTGTAACACAACCAGACCATGTCTGTAACACAACCAGACCATGTCAGAAACACAACCAGACCATGTCAGAAACACAACCAGACCATGTCTGTAACACAACCAGACCATGACTGTAACACAACCAGACCATGTCTGTAACACAACCAGACCATGTCTGTAACACAACCAGACCATGTCTGTAACACAACCAGACCATGTCTGTAACACAACCAGACCATGTCAGAAACACAACCAGACCATGTCTGTAACACAACCAGACCATGTCTGTAACACAACCAGACCATGTCTGTAACACAACCAGACCATGTCAGAAACACAACCAGACCATGTCTGTAACACAACCAGACCATGTCAGAAACACAACCAGACCATGTCAGAAACACAACCAGACCATGTCAGAAACACAACAATGCATCAGCTGAGTTAAAGAAAACCAACTCTTACCTTTGATGACAGAACATGAGCCGTGTTTACCCGTACCTCCGCCTTGCCCCGCGCATATTGCTATGAATAGTTCAAAGATAGGTGCTTGCACGTTAGGTGCAAGGCTGCTTGGTTAACCCATTAGCGGGAACATTATTAGTTGCACAAAATAGGCTGATTTAATTGACCATGAACATCAGAGACAGACATTACGAATGTTCATTTAAAATACTCCGGAAGCCCGAAGTCCGGAAAACCGGAAGTCGGGAGTCCTCAGCATAATGCATTGTCTGCAATACAACCGGAGATTTATTGGCCAGGGCGCACAAATGTGCATCCTGGCCAAGAAATAGAGACAGCCAATTGGAGCGCTGCTACAGCTCACGTGTAAGCGAAAAGTATTCGTCCTGGCATAGACTTGCATTGACACGGCGCCCCGCGTTCTCTCCCTATGTATTTTAACAGTGAGTTTTACACACACACACACACACACACAGATAAAAATGTTTATTGTATTGGAGGAGTTTTAATGAATGCTGATAGGCGCCGACAGAATATCAGCCGCATTTTGTGAATAAACAATGTTTATTTAAAAAAAAAACTTTTACAAATCGCAACTAGGAAGTGAAGGTGGGGGCGGCGCCCCAGCACCCTCTATCGGCCAGCCGCCACTGCTAGGTAGATACCACATAGAACACTGGGCACTCTAGGCGGTGAGTGTTCCGGAATAGGGTTAGGGTCAGGGTCAGGGCTAGGGTTACGTGTAGCCTTATTGTGTGTGTCTGTGTGTGTGTGTGTGTGTGTGTGTGTGTGTGTGTCCTCTTGCAGCACTCTGGTCCAGAGATCAAATGGGTGGACGGAGGGAAGCCGCTGTTCAAGGTGTCCACTCACCTGGTCTCTACGGTCTACACCCAGGTATACATCCATCTATCTATCTATCCACCTGTAGCACTCTGCTGTTGAGGGCAGTGCAGTTGCCGTGCCAGGCAGTGTATAAAGTGTATAACGGTTCCTCTCTGTGTCGTCCTCTCAGGATCAACACCTGCACAACTTCTTCCACCACTGTCATGTGATGGAGGGCTCAGAGCAGGCCCTGGAGGGGGAGCTGGTCAAGTACCTCAAGGTGAGACACACATACTGAACACTGCGTCATCTAACTACACGCTGCATCATCTACACACCTTCACATAAAGTGATATCTTCACAGACGGTGTATCTTTACATAAAGTGTATTTTCCTTCATAAACCGTACAAAGCCCTTCTGTACATCGATCGGGGGAGGCTGGTGGAGGTAGACATCGGAGGACAGGCTCGTTGTAATGCATGGAATGAGTAATGGTATCAAACAGGTGTGTTTGATCCCATTCTTCATTCCATCCCATGTGTTACAATGAGCCTGTCCTCCGATGTCTACCTCCACCAGCCTCCCCTGGCATGGATGCATCACCTTCATAATTTGTGAGCGAAACTGTGACCATATACTCAAATACAACATCAAACACACTCTCTACTACTTCATCAAGGGAATAAAGGACACACACACACACACACACACACACAGCCATTTTTTCGCTAGAAAACAAGAAAACACAGTACCTCATGATCTCCTCCCTCTCCTCCTCAGAGCCTTCACGCCATGGAGGGTCACGTGATGGTCAACTTCCTGCCCACCACGCTCAACCAGCTGTTCCGCGTCCTGACCCGGGCTAGCCACGAGGACGTGGCTGTCAACGTGACCAGGCAAGAGCTACGGCCGCCCTGCTCCCCGGGTCCTGACCGCACGACCGCAACACGACCACAACCACAACCATCTGGGACGAAAAAACAACATATAACTGTCCTGTCAGATATAGAGAGAGAGAGATATATAGTTTTGTTATGAACCAAACTGCCACTAAACTGACCAACTGCCAAAGAGCTCCGGAACACTCCACCACCTAGAGTGCCAAGTGTTTTTTAATGTGGAATCTGCCTAGCAACAGCGCTCTGATTGGCTACGAAATGAAGTGTTGTAATTTATGCGTTTGTTGGTGAATTAAGTCATCTTTGGCACTGAATTAGTTAACCCTACAACGAGTGCATCACAGTTAAGAGAAAACAGAAAGGCTAACTCACTACCGCAGTTGGATATTTGCATTCTGACTGTGTGTGTATTATAACTTGACAGTTAACAGCAGTCAGAGTGTGGGTGTGTTATTAGCATATGCCCTAGCTAAATTCTACATCTAGATCTCATCACTGATTCCAAGTGGACTGCAGGGGAGGTTGGTTGAGGTATCCTGTACATTATAATGAGGTGTCTACCTCCCCCAGCCTCCCCTGGTGTTCTACCTCCCCCAGCCTCCCCTGGTGTTCTACTTCCACCAGCCTCCCTTTTCTCCTTCCTTTCATTAGCGTTCCACCCTCACTGGTTAGCCTGTGGCTAACTCATCCCGCGTGTGTGTGTTTTAGATATTAACATTACTGGTCCTGTCCTACAGTAGACTGAGCTGTATGACCCTTTGAAGCTGGATTGGAGGTATTTTAACGAGGTGTTTTAACGAGGAGGACAGGTACTGTAGGTCTCACTGCTTCCTGTGTTTCTCATACGGGCGTTGCCTCTCTCTCTCTCTCCCTCTCTCTCTCTCTCCCTCTCCCTCTCCCTCTCCCTCCCTCTCTCCCTCTCTCTCTCCCTCTCCCTCTCCCTCTCCCTCCCTCTCACTTCCTCCCTCTCTCCCTCCCTCTCTCTCTCTCTCTCCCCCTCTCTCTCCCTCTCTCTCTCTCCCTCTCTCTCTCTCCCACCCCCCCCTCTCCCTCCCTCCCTCTCTCCCACCCTCCCTCCCCCTCTCCCTCCCTCTCTCTCCCTCTCCCTCTCCTTCTCTCTCTCTCCCTCCCTCTCCCCCCCTCCCTCCCCCTCTCCCTCCCTCCCCTTCCTCCCTCTCTCTCTCCCTCCCTCTCTCCCTCCCCCTCCCTCTCTCTCTACCTCTCTCCCACTCCTCCCTCTCCCTCCCCCCCCCCTCTCTCTCTCTCTCTCTATCTCTCCCCCCCTCCCTCCCCCCCTCTCTCTCTCTTGCTCTCTCTCTCTCTCCCTCCCTCCCACCCTCCCTCTCCCTCTCTCTCTCTCCCTCCCTACAGGGTGATGGTTCACATCGTAGCCCAGTGCCACGAGGAGGGACTAGAACACTACCTGAGGTCCTATGTCAAGGTGCGTTACCACGGCAACAGCCAGCCAATGGGCAAACCTAGACAATATAGATGATATCGACACTGTGTCTGTATTCATACAGGGTAGGAATCTTAACTCGGAGATCTGTGCACACAATTTCAAATCCAATCAAATGTTTAATGGTCAGGTAGGGACACAATATTAATATACAGGACGCCATGTGATGATATGCAGCTCCTCGACAACGCGACAGTCAAACAATATCAGTATCAATTTGCAGTGCGGTGGCGTAACTGGCGTAACAATAGCAGAATGAGACAATGATTGGCGTCTGGCTTGTTGAGAGAGCTACCGGCTAGATGCCAGATGCTCCTCACAATGATAATAATAGCATAAACGTGAGTCATCGTTAACAGATTTCCCATCGGCGTCAATGCGAGATTTACACACACGGATCTGGCAGTTAGGCTCCCACCCAGACAGAACACTTCAGTCTTGTAAATGAACTGTCACTGACTTATATAACGTCTTATTCCAAAGCGCTTTTACATACATTTCCTCTCATTCACACACACATTCGCACACCAATGGCAGCAAGCTACCATGCAAGGCGCCGGCCTGTGTCTTACCCAAGGACTCCGCCGACCTGCCGCCGACCTGCTCATTGGGAGCAATTTGGGGTTCAGTGTCTTGCCCAAGGACACCTCGACATGTGGCCAGCCGGGGTTTGAACCGCCGACCTTCGCGATCATTGTCTAATGATCGCAAAGGTCGGCGGTTCGAACCCCGGCTCTACCTCCTGAGCCACAGCCGCCCCCTGTTGTTGGTGGTGTTGGTGACAGTGTTACAGTGTTGGTGACCCCCTCTCTCCCCCCCCCCCCCAGTTTGTGTTCAGGCCCGAGGCGGCCACGCCCGCCAGTGTGAAGAGTGTTCATGAGGAGCTGGCCAAGGCCATGACCGCCATCCTCAAACCCTCCACCGACTTCCTCACCAGCAACAAGCTGCTCAAGGTAGGGACAGCCTGCCGTGTGTGTGTGTGTGTGTGTGTGTGTGTGTGTGTGTGTGTGTGTGTGTGAGTGTGTGTGTGTGTGTGTGTGTGTGTGTGTGTGTGTGTGTGTGTGTGAGTGTGTGAGTGTGTGAGTGTGTGTGAGTGTGTGTGAGTGTGTGTGAGTGTGAGTGTGTGTGAGTGTGTGTGTGTGTGTGTGTGTGTGTGTGTGTGAGTGTGTGAGTGTGTGAGTGTGTGTGAGTGTGTGTGAGTGTGTGTGAGTGTGTGTGAGTGTGAGTGTGAGTGTGAGTGTGTGTGAGTGTGAGTGTGTGTGTGTGTGTGTGTGTGTGTGTGAGTGTGTGTGAGTGTGAGTGTGAGTGTGTGTGAGTGTGAGTGTGAGTGTGTGTGTGTGTGTGTGTGTGAGTGTGTGTGAGTGTGTGAGTGTGTGTGAGTGTGTGTGAGTGTGTGTGAGTGTGTGTGAGTGTGAGTGTGAGTGTGTGTGAGTGTGAGTGTGAGTGTGAGTGTGTGTGAGTGTGAGTGTGAGTGTGTGTGTGAGTGTGTGAGTGTGTGTGAGTGTGTGTGAGTGTGTGTGAGTGTGTGTGAGTGTGTGTGAGTGTGTGTGAGTGTGAGTGTGAGTGTGTGTGAGTGTGAGTGTGAGTGTGTGTGTGTGTGTGTGTGTGTGTGTGTGTGTGTGTGTGTGAGTGTGTGTGAGTGTGTGTGAGTGTGTGTGTGAGTGTGTGTGAGTGTGAGTGTGAGTGTGTGTGTGTGTGTGTGTGTGTGTGTGTGAGTGTGAGAGTGTGTGGTGTGTGTGTGTGTGTGTGTGTGTCTACTTATGTGTGTGTGTGTGTGTCTACTTATGTGTGTGTGTGTGTGTGTGTGTGTGTGTGTGTCTGTGTGTCTTCATATTACAATCCCCCATTGTGTGTTTCAGTACTCGTGGTACTTCCTGGAGGCCTTAGCGAAGTCCATGGCCCAGCACCTGATCCAGTGTGGGAAGGTCAAGGTGAGCTGCAATACCTAAACTTATCACAGGAAGTAACAATCTCACTGTTCATCTGTTCGCACACAGCTAATCCATCTCCTTTCCTCTCTAGTGACGCTCCCAGTAATGTACTCTACTTCCCCTCTACCCCCCTTTCAGTTTCTGTTAAAATGTCTCTGCTGTCTCCCAAAAAAACGATTTAGAAATCAACTAGAATTTACGACCATGACGACTGCCAATGGCCCCTGGCCCGAGCATAGACTACTTTTTCTTGCGATGACTGTGACAGATGAATAGATGATTCACAACATTTACTGTCTTACTTGTAAGTTGTTCTGGAGAAAGGCGACTGCTGAATGCCAAAAATGTAAATGGTCCTGTCTATCCTGGCTCCTCTCCCCTCCTTCCCTCTCCTGTCCTCCTCCCCTCCTCCGACTCCCCTCCCCTCCCCTCCTCTCCTCTCTCCTCCTCTCTCCTCCTCTCCTCTCTCCTCCTACCTTCCTCCCCTCCTCTCCTCTCCCCTCCTCCTCCTCCTCTCCTCCCCTCCCCTCCTCTCCCCTCCTCCTCCTCTCCTCCCCTCCCCTCCTCTCCTCTCCCCTCCCCTCCTCCTCTCCTCTCCTCCCCTCACCTCCCCTCCCCTCTCCTCCTCTCCTCCCCTCCCGTCCTCTCCTCCGTCTCCTAGCTGTCGAGGAACCAGCGTTTCTCCGCCTCCTTCCACCATGCCGTGGAGACGCTGGTCAACATGCTGGCGCCTCACATCACCCAGAAGTACAAGGACAACCTGGACGCCGCCCGCAACGCCAACCACAGCCTGGCCATCTTCATCAAGGTAGGCCCCTGACCATACCAACCACAGGTAGTTGTGGTCCAACCACAGCCTGGTATCTTCATCAAGGTAGGCATGGTCCAACCACAGCCTGATAGTCTTCATCAAGGTAGGTGTGGTCTGGATGACGCTTGGATGGCCGAGTGGATAGTGAGTTAAACTGGTGATCAGAAGGTCATGAGTTCAAATCCTACCTGGGAACACCACCATTAGTGTGCCCTTGAGTAAGGCACTTAGCTGTAAATTACTCCAGGGAGACTGTCCCTGGAATCTCTCATTCGTAAGTCACTTTGGATAAAAGTGTCTGTGAAATGATTATGTAAAAAATGTAACTCCTTTTTAGTTTTTTCAGTGGTCAAAGTTTCAAGTTTCTTTATTGAGTATTCTTTTTGCAGTTTGTGAAACTGAAATACAAGAATATTTACAGTCACGCCAACATCAATGAAATACAACATAAAAATATAAAACCCAATTTTGAATAAAAACAGTGATAAGATCTGTTATGTAGGACTAGATGTTGATATCCCTCGATACATAGTGAATCTTGAGTAGGTTATAGCAACTGTTGCTGTTGTTGTTGTTGTTGTAGGCGATAGTGTCTTTTTCAATCATGTCTTTCTGCATTCCTGTCATATCTGTGAGGTTGTGTGGTGAGGGACACAGAGCCAGAGATGAGATCAGATGACGGAATGCAGCGGGAGGCAAAACCACTTTATGACTTAGTGTTATCCAAGGTAGACAGGAACAGACCGAAAAGTAATAAACAAAGTAATTTACAAAACACACCACTTAAAAAGGAAGGCTGGATGGAAATAATACCCTTCTGAGTTCAAGAGGCAGTCACCACTGCCCCCTAGTGTCCAGACAGAAACATGACAGTACCATTGAAAATGGAGCCAGCAGAGTTACATATGCATTATGGCATTTAGCAGACGCCTTATTCCAAAGCGACTTACAATCAACACATTTGACTAAGGAGGTGAATCATTAATTCACCAGTTCTAGCAGGAAGAGTAATCTAGCTCAGGCCAGGGGCCACTGGCAGTTTATTTTATATTTTTTAAACACTGGGGAGACAGTACAAGGGGGGCGGTAGAAGTCTTGTAGATGCAGTAGATGCAGTGCTGGGGGGTGGTAATGTCTCAGGAGGAGCAGTTAAGGTGTAGCCTGAAGAGATGGGTCTTCAGGGTTGGTAAACAGATTCCACAGACTCTGACAGACACTCTCAGGTCTAATGGTGGTGCTTCCTGTTTCCTGTTCTTCCCCAGCGCTGCTTCACCTTCATGGACCGAGGCTTCGTCTTCAAGCTGATCAACAACTACATCAACTACTTTGTACCTGGGGACCCCAAGGTGAGGATAGACCTTGTTAAATGAGAGAGAATGGAAGTTGGAAGAATGGAATGGGGGGGGGGGGGGTATATCAGCTTGAAAAAATAGAATTAACCAACTCTATTATTATCATTATTTTTATGTTTTTTATTTTTTTGCCCAGCCACCCTCATCAGAGTACTTTGTTTGTTTTATTCATTTTAACAGTTATTACTAATAATATTAATATATTCCATCTACTAAGTACTTAATTATACATGGTAATATATGTCCATTATGTTTGGTATTTTTCCTGTTATTGTGATGTTTCCCATTTACATTTTTAGAATGTTCTTCTTTTTTTTAAGAAAAAAAAAATCCGTGTCAAAGTGATACTCTCCTCAGATCCTGATTGACATCTCTTCTTCCTCTCTCCTCCTCCTCTCTCCTCCTCCTCTCCCCTCCTCCTCCTCCTCCTCCCCCCTCCACTCCTCCTCTCTCCTCCCCCCCTCCTCACACCACCTCCTCCTCCTCCTCCTCACCCTCCTCCTCCACCTCCCCCTCTCCACTCTCCACTCCTCCTCCTCCCCACCCCTCCACCACCTCCTCCACACTCCACCACCTCCTCCCACCTCCTCCACCTCCTCACCTCCTCCTCCTCCCCACCTCCCCTCCACCCTCCCACCTCCTCCTCCTCCTCCTCCTCCCCCTCCCCCACCACCTCCTCCCCCCTCCTCCTCCTCCTCCCCCCTCCTCCTCCACCTCCTCCTCCTCTCCTCCCCCTCCTCCACCTCCTCTCCCCTCCTCCTCCTCCTCTCCCCTCCACCTCCTCCTCCCCCTCCTCCTCCTCCTCCTCACCCCTCCTCCTCCTCTCCCCTCCTCCTCCTCCTCCCCCTCCTCCTCCTCCTCCTCCTCCTCCTCCCCCCTCCTCCTCCTCCTCCTCCTCCTCCCCCCTCCTCCTCCTCCTCCTCCTCTCCCCTCCTCCTCCTCCTCTCCCCTCCTCCTCCTCCTCCCCCTCCTCCTCCTCCCCCTCCTCCTCTCTCCTCTCTTCTCCTCCCCCCCTCCTCCTCCTCTCTCTCCTCCTCCTCCTCCACCTCCTCCACCTCCTCCTCTCCTCCTCCTCCTCCCCCCTCCTCCTCCTCCTCCTCCTCCCCCCCTCCTCCTCCTCCTCCTCTCCCCTCCTCCTCCTCCTCTCTCTCCTCCTCCTCCACCTCCTCCACCTCCTCCTCTCCTCCTCCTCCTCCTCCCCCCTCCTCCTCCCCCCTCCTCCTCCTCTCCTCCCCCTCCTCCTCCTCCCCCCTCCTCCTCCTCCTCCTCTCCTCCCCCTCCTCCTCCTCCTCCTCTCCCCTCCTCCTCCTCCTCCTCCTCTCCCCTCCTCCTCCTCCCCCTCCTCCTCCTCCTCCTCCCCCCATCCTCCTCCTCCTCCCCCCTCCTCCTCCCCCCTCCTCCTCCTCCTCCTCCTCCTCCTCTCCTCCTCCTCCTCCTCCTCTCCCCTCCTCCTCCTCCTCTCCCCTCCTCCTCCTCCTCCCCCTCCTCCTCCTCCCCCTCCTCCTCTCTCCTCTCTTCTCCTCCCCCCCCTCCTCCTCCTCCTCTCTCTCCTCCTCCTCCTCCACCTCCTCCACCTCCTCCTCCTCTCCTCCTCCTCCTCCTCCTCCCGCCCCTCCTCCTCCTCCTCTCCCCTCCTCCTCCTCCTCCCCCTCCTCCTCCTCCTCCTCCCCCCCCCTCCTCTCTCAGACTCTGTATGAGTTCAAGTTTGAGTTCCTGCGCGTGGTGTGTAACCATGAACACTACGTGCCTCTCAACCTGCCCATGCCCTTCGGGAAAGGACGGATCCAGAGGTTCCAAGGTACACACACACACACACACACACACACACACACACACACACAGAGACAAACAAATGCACACAGACAGACGCATGCAAACACACACACACACACACACACAGACAAACAAACACACATACACACACACACACACACACAGAGACAAACAAACGCACACAGACAGACGCATGCAAACACACACACACACAGACACACACATGCACACGCACACGCACACACACACACACACCCCTCCATCCCGCGTGTCTTACAATGTGTGTTTTACTGTCCACTGTTTCCTTCTCTCGCTCTCCTCCTTCCCTCTCTCTCCTCCCTCCCTCTCTCCTCTTTCTCTCTCTCCTCCCTCCCTCTCTCTCCTCCCTCCCTCTCTCCTCCTTACCTCTCTCCTCCTTCCCTCTCTCTCCTCCTTCCCTTTCTCCTCCCTCCCTTCCTCCTTCTTCCCTCTCTCCTCCCTCTCTCCTCCCTCCTTCT
>NC_137679.1:43150710-43165710 GCF_963989245.1 Nansenia antarctica | reverse complement strand
CACACACACACACACACACACACACAGACACAGACTCACGACTGCTCGACTGCTGTAAGACCTCACGTTGGTAATCCTGTAAACTCCCTGAAATTACAACACACAATATGGTGCTCTCTCTCTCTCTCTCTCTCTCTCTCTCTCTCTCTCTCTCTCTCTCTCTCTCTCTCTCTCTCTCTCTCTCTCTCTCTCTCTCTCTCTCTCTCTCTCTCTCACACACACACTTTACTGACCATCGCCCCCCCCCCCCCCCCCCCCCCAGACCCAGCTGAGTTTGGACCTGGGCCACAACCCCCTGATGAAGAAGGTGTTCCAGGTGCACCTGTGCTTCCTGCAGATCCCCCAGTCTGAGGCGGCACTCAAGCAGGTGTTCACCTCCCTCAGGACCTTCATCTACAAGGTCAGAGGTCACGCTCACCGCACGGCTCTGTGGTGTTACTTTACAATGTTGTTGTTGTTATAACAATGTAATAATAATAATAACTTTATTTGTATAGCGCTTTTCCTGCAAACGTTGCAGCTCAAAGTGCTCCAATCATTATATAATCATAATTTAATCATTTAGTCATGATGGGTTTTGAGTCTTGACTTGAACATAATATGTGCTGAGGTTGCATCCCTAATGTAAACTGGCAGTGCATTCCACAATCTGGGTGCATAAAATGAGAATGCAGCCTCACCAAATCTCTTCTTTTGTACATGTAATAATGTCTCCTCTCTCTCTCCATATCTCTCTATCTCTCTCCATATCCCTCTCTCTCTCTCTCTCTCTATCTCTCTCTCTCTCTCTCTCTCTCTCTCTCTCTCTCTCTCTCTCTCCATATACCTGTCTCTCTCTCCATATCCCTCTCTCACTCACTCTCTCTCCATATCTCTCTCTCTGTTTCTCTCTCCCTCCATATCTCTCTCTCCATATTCCCCCCTCTCTCTCCATATCCCTCTCCCTCTCTCTCTCTCCCCTCCCACTCTCTCTCTCCCCTCCCTCCCTCCCTCCCTCCCCCAGTTCCCCTGTACGTTCTTTGACGGCCGTGCAGACATGTGTGCCTCTCTGTGCTACGAGATCCTGAAGTGCTGCAACTCCACCCTCAGCTCCATCCGCAGCGACGCCGCGCACCTGCTCTACTTCCTCATGAAGAGCAACTTCGACTACACCGGGCGACGCTCCTTCGTACGCACGCACCTGCAGGTAGAAGGGGCAGGGGGCAGGGGTCAGGGGTCAGGGGGGGACAGGTGGGGGTCAGGGGGGGTCAACTTGGACTACACCGGGCGACGCTCCTTCGTACGCACGCACCTGCAGGTAGAGAGGTTTAGGTGGGGGCCAGGGGGGGTCAACTTCGACTACACCGGACGCCGGTCCTTCGTACGCACACACCTGCAGGTAGAGAGGGTCAGGGGTCAGGTTGGGGTCAAGGGGGGGGGGGGGGGTCAGGGGGGGGTTAGGGGGTCAGGGGGGGTCAACTTCGACTACACCGGGCGACGGTCCTTCGTACGCACGCACCTGCAGGTGGGGGTCAGGGGGGGGGTCATAGGTCAGTGTGTGTGTGTGTGGGGGTGGGGGGGGTAGAGAGAGAGGTAGCATGAACTACTGTCAACTGTTGTCGGTTATTGTTGCTGCTACATACATCACACCCCTGTCATTTTTTATTATTATTATTATATATTGTAGTGTTGATTTGATTGTTGTTGAGCGAGGAGCATTTGACTATATATTTGATTTGAACTCCTCTTATGAAGAATGGTCTCTCTCTCTCCCTCTCTCTCTCTCCCTCTCCCTCTCTCTCTCTCCCTCTCTTTCCCTCTCTCTCTCTCTCTCTCTCTCTCTCTCAGGTGGTGATCGCCGTCAGTCAGCTGATCGCTGATGTCATTGGGATCGGAGGGACGCGCTTCCAGCACTCTCTGTCCATCATCAACAACTGTGCCAACAGCGACAAGTCAATCAAAGTGAGGGCCGATGTGGGGAGCTGGGTGGCTTAGAACACTAAGGCGTCAGCTATGTAATCACAGGGTCCCCGATATCCTTCCTGTCATCCCTCCTCTCTCTCTCTCACCCATCCTTCCTGTCATCCCTCCTCTCTCTCTCTCACCCATCCTTCCTGTCATCCCTCCTCTCTCTCTCTCTCTCTCTCACCCATCCTTCTTGTCATCCCTCCTCTCTCTCTCTCACCCATCCTTCCTGTCATCCCTCCTCTCTCTCTCTCACCCATCCTTCCTGTCAATCTCTACTAGTCTCTATCCCAATAAACCTAAAAACATATTTAAAAAGAAAAAGCCAAACATAATACACTACTAGAACGTTCTAACCATGTCCCAACATGTCTTTCTACCAGGAAATTAGCTACATTAGCTTGTATTTATACACTCACTGACTGCTTTATTAGGAACACCTGTCCTGTACACCTTCTCATTCATTCAGGTGGTGGAATGGCTATATCAAAGTGACCAAACCTAATGTATTACCATATATAGTACCAGTCAGTGGCGGCTGGTGATAAAAATGTTGGGTGGGGCACAGGTTATGGGGGCATGCTCCACGGGGAAGAATATCAACTTTAAAATCTGGATTTACAGTCGATTTTAGCATGAGAATATACAGTTATAACTTAATTATTTTTATATATAACTTATTAAAGGGCAAACTGCAAACACAACAAAAATATAATGCACAACAACTGACAAATCAACTGGAATAGTCTTTGTTAGCAGAGTAGACCTAATGTTAACAGAATGGACTTATACCCTTTGTCTATCTGTGCAGCGGTAAGGTGAATAATTCTAGCAGTACTGTCCAGACAGTTGTCTTGTTTAGCCGTTCAACTAGGCATTATTTATTCAATGGAGAAAGACATGGAACACAATGCAATTGTGATAATAAATGTGTTCTTTGTTACTTCTTTAATTTAAAGTGTACCTTAGGGCTGTTACGATTATTCGACGTCATCGACGTCATCGACTACGTCAATACGTCGGTTTGCGTAATATGCGTCGGTTAGTCGTAAATAAACAAAATGGCTGCGACCAGTGCAAACACGGAGAGAGTTAGCGATTAGCGATGTTAGCTTATAGCCAGTTTAACAGAAGTAACTTCACTTTTAACATTACTTCCCGTGGTCGTAGCGGGCTGGCTGACGGCTTAAAATGACCGTGATGACCTGTAGACCTTATCCAGCTATAGTCTTGTGTTTCTACCCCGGGGCATAGCCCTATTATCTCCATATTTATCTCCTAAAACAGTACTAGCTAAGCTGTTGTGTTTACCACAGTCCTGTTCTGACTGGTCGCGGGCCGTAAGTGATGCTTGTCTCACAACGGAACAGTTTGTCAGTGTGTGTGTGTGTGTGTGTGTGTGTGTGTGTGTGTGTGTGTGTGTGTGTGTGTGTGTGTGTGTGTCTGTGTGTCTGTGTGTCTGTGTGTATGTGTCACGCATGTTTGTGTATCGTTGTCTCTGTGTGTGAGTGTGACATGCTCACATTCCTCCACAGTAATGCCTAAGGTGGAGGGGGGAGAAGGGAGAGAGCTAAGGGGGGAGGGGGAGAGCAGAGAGAGGGGGAGAATGTTATGTTTGTTATTGAGATTGTTATTGTTAAAGATTGTTACTGAGAGGTATACGGTATTCCGGTTAGAATTTCACTTTTTTACAGAATTTACTGCATTACTTGCACTTTTCCTTTTACTTGAAGTTAACTTTTATAATATTATATTTTATGTTGGACTGTAAGAAAGAGAGGATCTTTTTTGTTGTGTGGAATATTGCCCTGCAGTGCAAGAATAATTGAATAAAAGACTGAAATGTTGATAAGAGAAGTTTTTGACATTTATTTGGGGGAAATTAAGTGATACATTAACCGAACAGCAAAAAAATAATCGTTAGACTAATCGTTAAATTAGTCGTTAGAATAACCGACTAACCGAACAAATAATCGATAGATTAATCGTTAGAAAAATAGTCGTTTGGGACAGCCCTAAGTGTACCTTTCTATTATCATACAATATTTCCTTGAACATGTAAACTCTATAATCATACAGTTGTCTTTCTATTAGTTGTCTCTGTCATACTGAACTGTTTGTTATCATCCTGAACTATCTCTGTTGCTCACCTCACCTCAGTTCTGTCTCTATTGCTCTCCTCTCCTGTTGTCTGTCTCTCTGTTGCTCTCCTCTCCTGTTGTCTGTCCGAATATCGGTTGTTAAGTCGCGACGTGTTTCCGGGTCCAAAGTTGGCTGAGGCGCTGTCTTCGAAATGCCGCAATAATAATAATAATGAATTATATTTATATAGTGCTTTTCCGAGGCTCAAATACCCTGACAATATGGGGAAAACGTGAAAGTGCTGTGTCCCTTGTTGTATGAATAGATCCGAGTCTAAAAAACGATTAAACTGTCATTCTACCGCTGTAGTACACTGGTATTCTGGTGCGGAGAATTTCTGGTTTGGACCCGGAAATTGCAAAACGTCACGTTTGACGTCAGACTTAACAACCGGATATTCAGGGCTCTCAAGTCTCACGCATTTTTTAATTTTTACTACCCCTAGTGGTAGTGGCCCTAGGCTGCAGCCTAGGTAAGCCTATAATCTGCGCATGCTCGGGGCGGATTTTTTGCGCCCCGACCGAGAAATAGGAGACAGCCAATTGGAGCGCTGCTACAGCTCACGTGTAAGCCAAAAGTATTTGGACTGCCATAGACTGCCATTCGGCCGGCGTCCCGGACTCCTCCCCTATGTATTTTCACAGTGAATTTTACACACACACACAGATAAAATGTTTATTGTATTGGAGGATTTTTAATGAATGCTGATAGGCGCCGACAGAATATCAGCCGCATTTTATGAATAAACAATGTTTATTTAAAAAAATCTTTTACAAGTAGCAACTAGGAAGTGGGGCTGCGTTGGAAGGTGGGGGCGGCGCCCTAGCGCCCTCTATTGGCCAGCCGCCACTGGTACCAGTCAAAGGTTTGGACACACTTTCTCATTCAATTGAATGGGGAAGTGTGTCCAAACCTTTGACTGGTACTGTACAACACGTCAGAGTCCTGACTGACCCTGCTACACCAAATGTGGTGTGGGGAATGTTTTCTTGGCACACTTTGGGCCTGTTAATACCAATAAATCACTGCATTGAGTATTGTTGCTGACCATGTGCATCCCTTCATGGCCACAATGTACCCATCTCCTAATGGCTTCCTCTGCACCTCTCCTAATGTCTACTTCCTGCCTCTCTCTCTCCTCTGTCCCCCCTCAGCACACGGCGTTCCCCTCGGACGTGAAGGACCTGACCAAGCGCATCCGCACGGTGCTGATGGCCACGGAGCAGATGAAGGAGCACGAGGACGACCCGGAGATGCTGGTGGACCTGCAGTACAGCCTGGCCAAGTCCTACGCCTCCACGCCCGAGCTGAGGAAGACCTGGCTGGACAGCATGGCCCGCATACACAGCAAGAACCAGGACCTGTCTGAGGTGGGTCACAACCACATAACACCACCCTGACACCGCCGTGACATCACTGTGACCGCTGTGACATTATGGCACCATGGGGGTATTCCATCAACGTCGCTAAATGAAAATCCAGGCTTATTTTGATAACTTTTGCGAGAGTAATAAAAAATCTGGGGTGATTTTTTATTATCGCAAGACTCGCAAGACTCAAGAAAGAAGCCTGGATTTTCATTTAGCGACATTGATGGAATGCCCCCCTGATCATTGTGTTATTGTGTTAGTGTTATTGTTAGGGATCCAAGCAGCGAAGCTGTGGGAAACGTATTGTTTTGGTTCCGATTTATTAATTTATTATTATTATTATTACTGTCAATTGCTGCTGCTACTTACACTGCTGCCTGCACTACTACTGTCAACTAGTCAATTATTGTTGCTGCTTACATACATGATACCCTTGTTGTTGTTTTCTACACTCATGTTGGACATTAACATGACCCACTCTGTTTCTCTGTCCTGCAGGCGGCCATGTGCTATGTGCACGTAGCAGCGCTGGTGGCAGAGTACCTGTGGAGGAAAGGTGAGTGCTGCCGCAGTTAAACTCTGTGTCCACCGGGTGGCGCCACCACAACCTCTGGTCTGAAGATGTTTTTTTAGACTTTGTTTCTATTCCAATTACTTTTGTAGTTTTATTTATGGCGCCCACACCCATCATGTACAATATGAGGAGTTAATAAAACAGTGATAAATTATGTTCACAGAGAATTATATAATAATCAGACATTTTAATCAGATAGTTTTGTAATTAGTTCAAACAAATGGTTTATTAATACATCGTATTAATAATGGATTAATACATAATAACCATTAATGAAATAAGAGTAAATATGTATTCAGTGTCTTGATGTTTGGTGTAGCTCAATAACATCACGAAGGTCATTTTCCATTTTCCGGTTTGGGCACTTTACAGATAATAATGTGGAGATACGCTCTCTAGCAAGAGTGGACGATAACTAACAGTTTCAGATAAAATACAAAGCTACCATGTACTTTGTTGCAGTTTGAAAGGTTACATAATAATAATAATAATAATAATAATAATAATAATAATAATAATAATAATAATATATTGGTTTATATAGCGCCTTTCACAAACCCAAGGACACTTTACAGATTTTACAGACAGAAAGTCAGACAGACAGAACAGAAAAAACCACAGAGACAGCGACAGTGACAAAACTAAACTAGGGGCCTACGGCCTTGGTGAACAGATGAGTTTTGAGGGCTGATTTGAAGGTGTCCAGGGTAGCAGGGTTCCCACACCTTCTGAAACATCAAATTCAAGCACCTTTCAAGGACTTTCAAGACGCAATTCCCTCAAATTCAAACACCCAACATGGCATAGTTTGAGACAGAACTAGTTGACGAGCTAAGTAAAACATTTTTGAATCTTTTTTTTTTGAGAGAGAGAGAGAGAGAGAGAGAGAGAGAGAGAGAGAGAGAGAGAGAGAGAGAGAGAGAGAGAGAGAGAGAGAGAGAGGGGAATTCAAGCACTTTCAATGACCCATGTCTATTTTCAAAAACTTTTAAGACCTTGATTTATTTTTCTCAAATTCACAAACTTTCAAGAATTTCAAGGACCCGTGGGAACCCTGGGTAGGTGCATTATGGGTAGGGGCCTTACAGCTTTGCTTCTCCTAACGAGCCTGTCACAGCAGTCTGGCCTAGCTGGCGTCTGTCCCACAGGGTTAATAAGAGAATCATTAATCTGTGAATAGTTTTCCTTGGCACTTATTCCACTGATAAACATCCTGACAAACACACACCTGACCACCTGTCCAAGGGTCGCCCTCCCCCCCTCCCTCCCTCCCCCTCTCCCACCTCCTCCCTCCCTCCCCCCCTCCCTCCCTCCCATCCCCCTCCCTCCCTCCCCCTCTCCCACCTCCTCCCTCCCTCCCCCCTCCCTCCCTCCCATCCCCCTCCCTCCATCCCTCTCTCCCCCCCTCCCTCCCATCCCTTCCCCAGATAAGATTCCTAAGGAGATTTTCTCTCTATCAGCTCTTATATATCAGCCCCCCTTCCCCCTCCCTCCCTCCCTCCCTCCTCCTCCCTCCCTCCTCCCTCCCTCCCTCCCTCCCTCCTCCTCCCTCCCTCCTCCCTCCCTCCCTCCCTCCCTCCTCCACCCTCCCTCCCATCTCAAACTCCTCTAGCCTTCCCCAGATAAGATTCCAGAGGTGATTTTCTCTCATAATCAGCTCTTATATATCAGCCCCCTAATCTAACGCTGCCTCGTTAGTCAGTCAGTCAGGATGTGGAGGCCACACGTGATCAGACCGTGAGAGAGACAGGGTTCTATGTTCACGGTTGCCATGGTAACCCAGGTGAGAGCAGGCAGCACAGGTGAGCTCCAGAGAGGGCAGAGATCCAACTGGAAGAGAACAACAATTATAAGCCCTGTGACAAGCCACGCCTCCTCGTATACCCTCCTCCCCGATATCTAATAAGTGTCGATGTTATCATATCTTTATCATCTGGTTAGATGCCAAACTGCATGTCTAAGTACTGTCTCAGTACTTATTATGTATTGTGCAACGGCAATAAAGTTGAATCTAATCTAATCTAATACGATACCCCCATTCCTGGACTCTCACCTGAATGTGAGACTAATGTACTGATATGGACTTAATATGGACCTATACTATGTGTCTGAAATCGAATGAATCCCTGACATCCCAGTCACGGGTAGGAGTTCTGTCATGGCTCAGAGCTCAGAGCAGGGGAGCGTCCCGATACTCTAACCTGGTGTCCTTTCCTTGCCTCCTTTCTCTCGTCTGACTGATTTGAGAAGTAACGTCACGTTCACGCTGATTTGTAGAATTAGAATTCGTAGAATAGACATTCCCATTTGAATTCCCATCCGATGCTTGTTGATGTAGTAGAATGGCTAAACTCAATTTGGATTGTATTTATATATGATGCTGATCTGTCTGTGTGTCTGTGTGTGTGTGTGTGTGTGTGTGTGTGTGTGTGTGTGTGTGTGTCTGTCTGTCTGTGTTCAGGTATGTTCAGGCAGGGCTGCGAGGCCTTCAGGGTGATCACGCCCAACATCGAGGAGGAGGCGGCCATGATGGAGGACGTGGGCATGCAGGACGTGCACTTCAACGAGGTCAGAGGTCACTCAAAGGCCCCATCACCCCGTCTGTCGAGCGACCGCTGTTTAACCCTTTACTAGTACACAGGGCCGGCCCGTGGAATTTGGTGGTCCTAAGCAAGATTTAGATTCTGCCCCCCCCGTCACGTTTCATCGCCAGGGGTGACGGGGGTGGGAGGGGGGGGCTTGCTAGCGCAGTATTTGATTGACGGGTGTTTCGTTGACGGGGGGGTAGCAGACTTTTTGATTGACGGGTGGTAGCTTTGCGCTAAATCGATGGCAAATGTGTGCCCCCCCCCTACTAGTTGTGGCCCTAAGCGGCCAGGGGGCGTCTGCGGCGCAAGAGGTGGAGCCAGCATCTAATGATCGCAAGGTCGGCAGATTGGCGGTTCGATCCCCGGCTGGCCACGTGTCGAGGTGTCCTTGGGCAAGACACTGAACCCCAAATTGCTCCCAATGAGCGGCCTTGGTAGCTTGCCACCGTTGGTGTGTGAATGTGTGTGTGTGAATGGGTGAATGAGAGGCCATTGTAAAGGCGCTTTGGAATAAGGCGCTATATAAGTCAGTCCATTTACCAAAGAGCAAAAGCGTTGCTAATGCTAATACTGTTTAGCGTTCATCTCAACTTACCGTGGTCGACCTGTACGCTACATGTATAAAGATATTTCTACTGGTGTTTTATGGGATTATGGGATGTGTTTGTGGCCAGCTGATTAGAGCCGATGGTTGAGTGCCAGCTGATCATTAAACACGCCATCATACATAGGTTGCCACGGCGATGATGAGTCATAAAGGTGTCGGCGTTCCATCCGGGAGCTAGGCTTATCTCCGTGGTAACAAAGTATCAATGGCTGTTGGTTAGGGTCCTGTCTGTGAGGTGAGAGATGTGTGTATCGCCCAGCCTCGGTGGTGGTGGTGGTGGTGGTGGTGGTGGTGGTGGTGGTGAAGGTTGGGACACAACGAACGCACGTGCCCCTCTGGCCTGCCAAGCAGACAACAGCAGCCTTTGGAGTGTCGGTATCTGTGTAGAAATCAGCTCCCTAATCTAGCACGCAAACCTCGCCGCCGGGTTATCTGACTGTTCAAAGGAGATTATCTGACTGGAGAATCTGGCTGAGCTCAGCAGTATTCACACCGGGTCTGACTGGGTTAGACTTCCAACCAGGGCTGGGTCATGGTGAATGGTAAATGGACTGCACTTATATAGTGGCCTTATTCCAGCACTTAAAGAGCTTTACAACGGCCTCTCGTTCAACCGTTCACACACACACATTCACACACCAATGGCGAGGTAGGCAATGCTACCATGCAAGGCGCCGGCGTGCTTATTGGGAGTGATTTGCTCCCTTCTGTCCCAAGGGAATTGTGGGTAATTGTGAATGTAATGTCACTAGTGGACCTGTGATTTCTTTTTCACTAAAACAGTAAAAGAAAATCTACATTAAAAGTGTTTTTTTCCAAAATAGGTATTCACTCCCTGCTCTTTTCCGCCCACGTGCCTGTGTGTGTTTATGGCCGTCTCTATAACTGTAGATGAACGTAGTTAAAATAGAAAGTAGTTAAACGGAACATTTCCTCCCCATCTGCTGGCTGTCGCCCAACAGTAGGCAGCATATCTGCTGGCTGTCGCCCAACAGTAGGCAGCGTTTACATTAATGAGCTGAAAGGCAAATATGGAAATACGTATATGACTACATCCCTGTAAGTGCCCATAAACCTACTGTAATGACACCTACTGTGTGTGTGTGTGTGTGTGTGTGTGTATCTGTGTGTGTGTGTGTGTCTGTGTGTGTGTGTGTGTGTGTGTGTGTGTGTGGGTGTATGCAAGTGCCTCTGTGTGTGTGTGTGTGTGTGTTTTTGTGTGTGTGTGTGTGTGTGCATGTGCGTGCCTGTGTGTGTGTGTGTGTGTATGCACATGCCTCTGTGTGTGTGTGCACGCCTGTGTGTGTCTGTGTGTGTGTGTGTGTGTGTGTGTGTGTGCATGTGTGCCTGTGTGTGTGTGTGTGTATGTATGCATGTGCCTCTGTGCGTGTGTGTGTATGCACGTGCCTCTGTGCGTGTGTGTGTGTGTGCGTGTGTGTGTATGCATGTGTGTGTGTGTGTGTGTCTGTCTGTGTGTGTGTGTGTGTGTGTGCATGCCTGTGTGTGTGTGCGTGCCTCTGTGTGTGTGTGTGTGTGTGTGTGTGCGTGCCTCTGTGTGTGTGTGTGTGTGTGTGCGCGTGTGTGTGTGTGTGTGTGTGTGTGTGTGTGTAGGAGGTGCTGATGGAGCTGTTGGAGGAGTGTGTGTGTGTGTGTGTGTGTGTGTGTGTGTGTGTGTGTGTGTGTGTGTGTGTGTAGGAGGTGCTGCTGGAGCTGTTGGAGGAGTGTGCTGACGGGCTGTGTGTGTGTGTGTGTGTGTGTGTGTGTGTGTGTGTGTGTGTGTAGGAGGTGCTGATGGAGCTATTGGAGGAGTGTGCTGACGGGCTGTGTGTGTGTGTGTGTGTGTGTGTGTGTGTGTGTGTAGGAGGTGCTGATGGAGCTGTTGGAGGAGTGTGCTGACGGGCTGTGTGTGTGTGTGTGTAGGAGGTGCTGATGGAGCTGTTGGAGGAGTGTGCTGATGGGCTGTGTGTGTGTGTGTGTGTGTGTGTAGGAGGTGCTGATGGAGCTGTTGGAGGAGTGTGCTGACGGGCTGTGTGTGTGTGTGTGTAGGAGGTGCTGATGGAGCTGTTGGAGGAGTGTGCTGACGGGCTGTGGAAGGCAGAGCGGTATGAGCTGATCTCTGACATCTACAGACTCATCATCCCCATCTACGAACAGCGCCGGGACTTTGAGGTAGGCGGCCATGACACCTCTGTGATGTCACAGCTGACCCTCACTCACACCTGTGGGGCGAAGGGTTAAAGTCGCCCGAACGGTCAATGTTCTAGAGCGCCACGGGTGACTTTATTCACCAAAAATGGACTGGTGATCAGAAGGTCATGAGTTTAAATCCCACCTGGGAACACCACCACTAGTGTGCCCTTGAGTAAGGCACTTAGCCCTCAGTTACTCCAGGGGTGATGTCCCTGTCCCTGTCATCTGTCATTGTAGATCGGTTTGGATTAAAAGCGTCTGCTAAATGGTAAATTATAATAATTTTTGTGTTGTTGCTAAGTAGATACCACATAAAACACTTGACTGTTATTCTACGTGTGTGTGTGTGTGTGTGTGTTGCAGAAACTGACCCACCTGTATGACACGTTGCATCGAGCCTACACTAAAGTCATGGAAGTGATGCATTCTGGGAAGAGGCTTCTGGGAACGTACTTCAGAGTGGCGTTCTTTGGCCAGGTGAGCTGCTGCCGCCACCACACCTGTCACCTTCCTCTCATACTCTGACAGACTCAAAGGTTTTGCTCAGTTTTCAGTGCTTATGTGGCCAAAAGGAGGATTTTCACTCGTTCAGTGCCGAGGGTGAATCAAGTCGCCCAAATTGTCAACATTCTGAGTGCCAGGAGTGACTTTATTCACCCAAAAATGCATAAATATGATCCCTCATGTTGTAGCCAATCCGCTTGTTAAGTCGTGACGTGTTTCCGGGTCCAACGTTGGCTGAGGCGCTGTCTTCGAAATGGAGAAATAATAATAATAATTAATTATATTTATATAGCGCTTTTCCGAGGCTCAAATACCCTGACAATATGGGGAAAACGGGAAAGTGCTGTGTCCCTTGTTGAATGAATAGATCCGAGTCTAAAAAACGATTAAACTGTCATTCTACCGCTGTAGTTCAGAGGTACTCTGGTGCGGAGAATTTCTGGTTTGGACTCGGAAATAGTTAAACGTCACTTTTGACGTCAGACTTAACAAGCGGATCAACGTGTTGTTGCTAGGTAGATTCCACATAAGACATTTGGCACTCTAGGTGGTGAGGGTTCTGGAATTCGTTGGCAGTTGGTCAGTTAAGAAAACAACAAGACAACATAAAAAAAAGTCAATCTTCCTTCTAGCATTGTAACTGCCAATGGCCCCTGGTCCTAGCATAGATTACTGTGTCTTACGATGACTGATGGATAAATGATTCACTTACTTAGACAAAATGTACTTGTTGTAAGTCGCTTTGCATAAAGGCATCTGCTAAATGCCAAACATAAAGGTAAACTTCGAGATGTGCTCAGAAATGTCACACAATAAATGTTGTCAGGTCAGCATGGCTTCATAGGCTAGGCAGCCTTTTCTGTAAGTACCTGTGTCCGTCTATAAGCCTTAAGCATGCCCCCTCCCTGCCCCCCCCCCTGCTCTGAATGACCTCCTAACAGCCTCTCTCTCTGCCTCTCTCTCCTCCTGCAAGGCTGCGGTAAGTGTTGGCTGTAGGTCTGTTTGGTTTGATGTGCTCTGCCTCCTCTCCTAATCAACCATACCACCCTGCACTCCATTGCAGCCTTAATATTATTATTATTATTATTATTATTATTATTATTATTATTATTATTATTATTATTATTATTAAAGCCTGCCAAAGCTACTGCCATGGTTTCTCAACTCCAGTACTGGAACACTGGGTTGCAGGTTTTTCTTCTGCTCCAGCGTTAACACTTCCAAACTCCCCACTAATGCACTAATCCAGGGTTTGGTGGTGTGAGTGAGATAATGCTGGACTGTCCAGTTCAACTTCTGTTTATTTGTCTTTACATTGAAGTACAAGTAGCCTTGGGCAGAGCAGCTCTCAACATCCACAATAGAAAGATAATAAGCTAATAAAACCCATTTTACAACCATTTACAACAACAGGTAATAAAATAATAATAATAATAATAATAATAATAATAATAAGAGTGATTGTGTTGGTCCCCTGCGCGGTGTTTCATCAACGTCCCTAGTGCATCACTACCCTCATCTGTCTCATCTCAGGGACGGCTCGTTGGGGATGTTCATTTTGTGTTGTTTTGCTCGTAATTTTTGGGGTTTTGTTTCTCTGTCATGTCATGATCAGCAGGGCCTCCACTACGTCCACACACATCACACGCTGTGCATAGCGCACCGCCCAAACAACCTACACGATCATCACAATAATCATAATGATTAATTATTTAATTTATTCCAAGATTTTACTCTCGAAGGCAACTACTACGCAATTACGCTTAGGAGCACCCAAATGGCACCCACCTTTAGGGCACCCAAATGGCACCCACCTTTAGGGCACCCAAATGGCACCCACCTTAGGGACACCCAAATTGCCCAGCAGAGGCCCTGGTGATCATGAGCGTAGCGTGTTTGTGGAGTTTCCGGAGTGTTTTAGTCTGAACGTGGCTCTCCCTGTCAGCAGCTGTTTGCTCTGTCATGGTTTAATGGCCTGTCTAGAGTCTCTAGACAACCAGGGAGGAGGTTCTTAGGTAAATACAGACACCACACATCATATATGATCCTATAAGCGAGCTACGCTATATACAGTATGTTAAAAGGTATCTTACAGGGGTTAGTGTACGGTGAGGGAGGCTGGTGGAGGTAGAAATCGGAGGACAGGCTCACTGGAACACATGGAATGGATTGAGGAAGGGTATCAAATGATTATATTATACATTATAATGACTAGACTAACTGCCCACCGTTATCCATGGAGGTAGAAATCGGAGGACGGGCTCATTGCAATGCGTGAAATAACCGTTCCCTACTCCATTCCATTCATTACAATGAGCCCATCCTCCGATTTCTACCTCCACCGGCCTCCCCTGATGTGCTGCACCCATCTGCTGTATAATGTAGTTAAACTCCTCATTACCTCTGTAAGGACCAGTCCAGAGTGTTCTATATATACGTATATACGCTGGTCCTCTCGCCTCCAGAAGCACCTCTCTTTAACACCAGGGATAATGGTGGCCACGCAGTCCAAAAGTGTCCTTTTCTCCACCCACACAGATCACTAGATCACTGATCCAGTCATCCGTAGACCCGTGCTGCCTTCTTCATTTGATTAGTTATGTCTGAGCAGTTGTGTCGGTTGGGAATATCGGCGTTTGTGTTACGCTTTATGTGGACTGAACAAAACAAAACATCGTCAAATTAGTCTTAGTTTGTTGAGCATCGACAGATGGGCTTTCTTAGTAGAGTTTCAAGTTTCAAGTTTTATTGTTACCTCACCTAACACGAGTGTAAGAGAGTAACATTCTCAGGCTTCGGTTCCTGACATTGCAGCACAACACAATAAGCCAATAGGCATTATTCAAGATTTTAAAAAGTGACAATAGTACAGGATATAAGTGACAAATAAGACAGGATACAATCAGCAATACAACTAGTAAATAAAATAGATAGTTCAAGTAGTAAAGTGGCTGTGAGCTTAAGGTTTAGGTAGTCCGTATGCATGGGGTGAGCTTGGGGATGATAGTCAGTAGTCTACAGTTGGCTTGTTCATGAGCCTGATCGTCTGGGGGAAGTAGCTGTTGGTTAGTCTGGGGGAAG
>NC_137679.1:43143210-43145710 GCF_963989245.1 Nansenia antarctica | reverse complement strand
GCTGTTGTTGAAAAGCAAATCTGGAGTCTCAACTTCAACTCTCAAGGTTTAGAAACCTCATCACGATTCTGTCTCATATACTCAATCAATGTCATTTTCTCTCTCTCTCTCTCTCTCTCTCTCTCTCTCTCTCTCTCTCTCTCCCTCCCCCCCCTCTCTCTCTTACTCTCTATTTCCTCCCCCTTCTTTCCCCTGTCTCTCTCCTCCATCCTATGTACCCCCCCACCCAACCGTAACCCTAACCCAACCCCCTAACCCTACCTCCACAACCCTAACCCCACCCCTCTCCAACCCTAACCCTACCCCCCAACCCTAACCCCTACCTCCACAACCCTAACCCCACCCCTCTCCAACCCTAACCCTACCCCCCAACCCTAACCCCTCCATCCAACCCTAACCCCTCCCTCCAACCCTATCACCTCCCTCCAACCCTAACTCTAACCTTACCCCCCCAACCCTAACTCTAACCTTACCCCCTCCACCTCCAACCCTCCACCCTCTCAAACTCCACCTTCACCCCCTCCACCCCCTCCCCCCCCCTCCACCCCCTCCCCCCCCCTCCACCCCCCCCCCCCCCCCCCCAGCCACCCACTGTTTCCCCTACGTGAAGAAGCGCATCGCGGTGATGTACCAGCACCAGACAGACCTGAGCCCCATCGAGGTGGCCATCGACCAGATGAGCTGCAAGGTGGCGGAGCTGCGGCTGCTGTGCTCCTCCCAGGACGTGGACATGATCCGCCTGCAGCTCAAACTGCAGGGCTGCATCAGCGTGCAGGTGGGGCGCGCACGCATGACCCACACGACACACAACACACGCACACACACACACACACACACACACACTCACACACACTCTCTCACTCTCTCTGTCTCTAAGACACACTCTCTCTCTCTCTCTCTAACGCACACTCTCTCTCTCCTTTTCTCTCTCTCTCTCTCTTTCTCATACTCTTTTTCTCACCCTCTCTCTCTCTCTCGCCACTCTGTCACTCACTCTCTCCCTTTCATACTTTCTCTCTCTCTCACCCTTTCTTTCTATCTCTCTCATCCTTTGTCTCTCTCTCTCTCATCCTTTGTCTCTCTCTCTCTCATCCTTTGTCTCTCTCTCTCTCTCTCATCCTTTGTCTCTCTCTCTCTCATCCTTTGTCTCTCTCTCTCTCTCTCATCCTTTCTCTCTTTTTCTCACTCTCATACTTTGTCTCTCTCTCTCTCTCATACGTTGTCTTTTTCTCACCCTTTCTCTTTCGCCCCCCTAACGTTTAGACTGACATAAGACACAAAGTGTAAAATCACCTTCATCACCAATCACCTCCCCCTGAGCGTGTTTATCCTGTGACCCAGTGATAACACACATGTCCCCCCCCCCCTCTCCCCCTCTCCTCCTCTCTCCTCCCCCCACCCCCCCTCCTCCCCTCCTCCCCCCCCCTCTCCTCCTCTCTCCTCCCTCCTCCCCCCACCCCCCCTCCTCCCCTCCCCCCCCTCTCCTCCTCTCTCCTCCCCTCCCCCCCCCCCCTCTCCTCCTCTCTCCTCCCTCCCCCCCCTCCCCCTCCTCTCCTCCAGGTGAACGCTGGACCCCTCGCCTACGCCAGGGCCTTCCTGGACGACAGCTGTGCCAAGATCTACCCTGACAACAAGGTCAAGCTGCTCAAAGAGGTGTTCAGGTACTAACCCTCACCCAGGCACACTGGCCACGCGTCCTCACAGAACAGAGACATAGCTCTCTACACCTTCACGTCCTGTTCTCTCTGTCTCTCTGTCTCTTTGTCTGTCTCTCTCTCTGTCTCTCTGTATCTCTGTCTGTCTCTCTCTCTCTCTGTCTCTCTCTCTGTCTCTCTCTGTCTCTCCCTCTCTGTCTCTCTTTCTGTCTTTCTCTCTGTCTCCCTCTCTCCTCTCTCTATCTCTCTCTCTGTCTGTCTCTCTCTCTCTCTGTCTCTCCCTCTCTGTCTTTCTCTCTGTCTCCCTCTCTCCTCTCTCTATCTCTCTCTCTGTCTGTCTCTCTCTCTCCCCCCCCCCCTCTCTCTCTCTCTCTCACCTCTCCCCTCCTCCCTCTACCTCCATTCTAGTCTGAGAGCATCCCATGAAGCCTGTGTTTAGTGTGTGTGTGTATTTGTGTATTTGTGTGCAGGCAGTTTGTGGACGCCTGTGGCCAGGCGCTGGGGGTGAACGAGCAGCTGATCAAAGAGGACCAGCAGGAGTATCATGACGAGATGAAGGCCAGCTACAGAGACCTGGCCAGGGAGCTGTCCGCCATCATGCACGAACAGGTAGGAAGAGAGAGGACCAAGAGTCAGACCTCTGGGATGTACACAGTCTTTGTTTTTTATCTGCTTAATAGTTTTATGTGCTTTCATCTGCTTATTAATTTTAGCTGCATTTGTTGGTTGTTTTTGTTGCCGCTTTGTTTTTGTCACTGACGTCACTCTCTCCTTCTTCCTTGTTGCTGGCGTGAGCAGATCGGATGGTAACGTCACGTGTGTTTAGTCAGGTTTAGTCTGGAGTG
>NC_137679.1:43125710-43138210 GCF_963989245.1 Nansenia antarctica | reverse complement strand
CTACTGTGTCCCTAAGAACTTCTATTGCCCCCCTTGTACTGTTTCTCAGTTTCTCCAGTAATATAAAAAATAAAATAAAAAATTAAAATAAAATAAAAAGTTTTAGTAGAAGGCGATAATAGGGAGAAGGTTTTTCCTTCTATCAGTGGCCCCGGGCCCGAGCTAGAGTACTCTTCCTGCAACGAATAGTGGACTGCTGATTCACATGCTTAGTATTCAAATGTATTGATTGTAAGTCGCTTTGGAATAAGGCGTCTGCTAAATGCCAAAAATGTAAAAATGTAAATGTTCCTTATAGTTGTAGATTGTTAGGTAATGGTGTGTGTGTGTGTGTGTGTGTGTGTGTGTGTGTGTGTGTGTGTGTGTGTGTGCGTGTGTGTGTGTGTGCGTGTGTGTATGTGTATGTGTATGTGTGTGTGTGTGTGTGTGTGTGTGTGTGTATGTGTGTGCACGTGCATGTCAAACAGGGTGATAGAGAGAGACTTGGATGAGTGCTGTGTACACAGTACCAGTCAAAGGTTTGGACACACTTTCCCATTTAAATTGAATGGGGAAGTGTGTCCAAACCTTTGACTGGTCCTGTGTTAGTTGTTGATATGTAGTACGGCACAGTAGAGTGGTGTGTGTGTAGTGAAAGCAGTGTGCTGACTCCCGTGAAATCCCCCCCCTGCCCCCCTCCCACGTCAAAGACTGGATAATCCCTGTGTGACGGCTGCCAGCACACGCACGCACGCACACGCACACACACACACACACACACACACACACACACAGACACATGCATAGACACACATACATACACAGACACACTCTCACACAAACATACACATGCACAGAACTCGCTCACACACACAGACACACACTCACATGCACAGACACACACACACACACACACACACACACACACCGCGTGGTGTGAAGGTAGGGGTTGTTGTTGTGTGGTCAGTTAAAGTGATGGGGTCTGGTAGAAAGCACCATGGTTCACATGTGAGTGGATCTTCCGTCTGTGTGTCTGCGTGTGTGTGTGTGTGTCTGTGTGTGTGTTTGTCTGTGTGTGTCTGTTTGTGTCTCTGTGTGTGTGCCTGTGTGTGTGTCTGTGTGTGTGTGTATGTGTGTGTCTGTGTGTGTGTATGTGTGTCTATGTGTGTGACTCTGCTGTCTCTGTGTGTGTGTGTGTGTGTGTGTGTGTGTGTGTGTGTGTGTGTGTGTGTGTGTGACTCTGCTGTCTGTGTGTACTTTGCTGTGCCTTAATTCTATACCATATGGCTGTATGTGCTTGTGTTGTGTGTAATGTAATATATACAAATGTGTGTCTATTTAGAGACAACATTATTATTATTTTTGCTAACAGTAGGCCTACACATGATCTCCTTCCAGGGGGGTATTCCATCAACGTCGCTAAAGGAAAATCCAGGCTTATTGCGATACATTTCGTGAGACTTATCAAACAATTTGGGGGTTTATTTTGATAAGTCTATCAAAAATGAAGCCTGGATTTTCCTTTAGAGAAGTTGATGGAATACCCCCCGGGCACGTTTAGCCACTGTGGTTTGATTGATTGATTGAAAACTTTATTAGAAGATTTGCAGAAGTAGGTACATGAAAGTACATATTACATACAAGGTCAACTAACAGGATAAAAACCCAAGAAAGCCACTGGCTTATTTCAATTGGGGTCCTTGATTCTCAATTCATCGTTTGGTGTGGTGTGGTGTGGTGTTAGTGAACTGGCATGGAGGCCCACCAGGGTGGAAATGATGGGACGTGTGACGTTGTTGTTGAACAAAAACGTACGGACCAAAACATGACATCAGGGGTTATTGAGGTTCGTCAACGTGCCGACATGCTAAAGCTCGACAGACACGTTGGCTGCTTATATGACTCATATCGTCACTGATCGGCTGTAAAACGGCTCTTATCCTGCCTCTCTATACGCCACCACAGACCTGTGGTTTGAGCTTCACTATCAATCGAAAATAAACATAACAGTCAGTTACTGTATTAGCCTAATGCTAGTCTATCTGCCTAATGCTACTGTATTAGCCTAATGTCAGGAGTATGTTAACTTTATTCGGGGCCATTTGATGCCGTTACTGCTGTATTAGACTAATTCGAATGTATTAGCCTAATGCTACTGTATCAGCCTAATGCTACTGTATTCGCCTAATGCTACTGTATTAGCCTAATGCTACTGTATTAGCCTAATGCTACTGTATCAGCTTAATGCTACTGTGTTAGCCTAATGCTACTGTGTTAGCCTAATGCTACTGTATCAGCTTAATGCTACTGTATTAGCCTAATGCTACTGTATTAGCATAATGCTACTGTATTAGCATAATGCTACTGTTTCAGCTTAATGCTACTGTATCAGCTTAATGCTACTGTATTAGCTTAATGCTACTGTATTAGCCTAATGTTACTGTATTAGCCTAATGCTACTGTATTAGCCTAATGCTACTGTGTTAGCCTAATGCTACTATGCTATCAGCTTAATGCTACAGTGTTTAAGACTGATGGTGTTGAACATATTTACTATCAGAATTAGAATCTGTAAAAATGATTTGGCTTTGGTTTCTTAACATTGACATTGCAGCATTCAGATACAAAAACACAATAACAATAATAATAATAATAATAATAATAATAATAATAATAATAATAGTAATAATAATAATAGTAGTAATAATAATAATAATAATAATAATAATAATAATAGTAATAGTAATAGTAATGATAATAATAGTAATAATAATAATAATAATAGTAATAATAGTAGTAATAATAATTGTTATGAAGGCCCACAATTTAGAGCCAGTTTAGTTTCCCCAAATCAGCCCTATTTTTGCCCTGTTATTTCCTTTATTATTTTCTATACTATTCCTGTACGTTTATGAAGGTGTATGTATTGTTATTGTAATGTTTATGTATATGTTTAATGACGTGGTATATCCGGGGTGTGTCCGTGACCCGGATGCTAGGTTCGGTGGTGTATATATAGGGACGGAAGTGCTCTGTGCGTCAGTGTGACGAGAATCAGAGTGAGGAGAGTAACGAGAGAGAGTAACGAGAGAGAAGTAACGAGAAGTCGACCTAAGATGGCGGAGTCAGTAAAACGCACACCGTGCTGAAGCTGAAGACGCCAAGTGATTATTGAGTTCACAACTGTGATAGCCCGTTTAGCTGTGTCCCCGTTAGCCAGCCTTGCCAGCAGCCGGCTGCGAACGTTGGACCAAGCGAGACCCACGCTGGACAGAGCAGTCGCCTCCACGCGTGGATTGCGACCGACCGCTGACTCCACCGGAGCTTATCGTGGACCACCGGACCTGAGCCCTACACACCTCGTCGTGGACCACGAAGAAGCCCCTTTCCCTTCGCGTTGCTACGTCACCCCCCCCTTTGTCTGCTGCTTTACTCAAAGCACATGCGAGCTCCAACCAGGCCTCAACGAGCTCATTCTCAGTCCGGGACTTTAAGCCTTTTCCAGGCCAGGTACTGTGAGTGAGTGAGTGAGTGTGTGTGTGGCCGGCGGGGAGGGAGTATATTTGGGAGGTATATATATAATTTGTATAATAAATGTGTTTGTTCATATTGGATACCGTTGCTGTGTGTTTCGTTGTCTGGTAGCTAATGCTAATGCTAATTCTAATGCTAATGCTAATGCTAATGCTAATGCTAATGCTAACGATATTACTGCTAGTCTAAAGGGTTGCTGGCGCCCCCTGCCTGTATCCTCCTGCACTGCCTATTTAGCTCAGAGTTAGTTAGATAACCAGCCCTTCCTAAATTCTACAGTCCTTTTAGCTACTCCCTGGTTACAATTGGTCCTTCGAGCCGGATAGGTTGTGTAGTGATAGCATGGCTGAGCGCAGCCAACCAGACAAGACAGTTACTCCCCCTTCTCCGCCCCCTGAGCCAGAGCCACGACCACAGAGAGTCCCGCGATTGCCTCCGAGGTTACAGGAGTATGAGCTTGAGCTCGAAAGCTCACTGAGTGGTAGTGAGGAGCGCACTCCACGGGATACAGTGGTCGGAGAGGCCGAGGTGTCCGCCGGCGCGCGGGTGGCTAGCACCGAGACAGCCCTCAAAGAGCACCAGCCTGAGGATGAGATGGCAGAACAGCAGGGTTTTGCCGTAGACACGGAATAGCAGGAAGGAGAGGCCCGGTCTGACAGCGCCTGCGGGCGGAAGAGGGAGGGCCTCAGCCTTAACGATCTGCCTCCCAGTACGGCGCGCGCGAGACCTAGCTCCTGCCGTTCAGTGGCTTCCTCCCGGTCCAGGGTTTCCGTGGGCAGTTCTGCCTCTGGGGCGGATAGCATGCACTCCAGAGGGAGTAGTGCCGCGCTGTCAGAATGTATGCGCCAACAGGCCGAGATGGCGTTAGAGCGGGAACGCCTCCAGTTCGAGCGTGAACGCCTCCAGATGGAGGGGGCGGAACGCGCGGCGGAGAGGCAGAGGAACGGAGCGGAACGTGCGGTGGAGAGGCTGCGCCAGGAGGCGCTAGAACGTGAACGCCTCCAGATGGAGGGGGCGTCAGAGAGGGAACGCATCCATTTCGAGCGCGAGCGCCTCCAGATGGAGGGGGCGGAACGCGCGGCGGAGAGGCAGATGGCGAGAGAGCAACTGCACGCGGAGAAGATGGAGGAAATGATGCAGACCATGCGCGACGTGTGCACCAGCAGAGCTCCGTCGGCCCGTAGCTCCAGAGCATCATCCGCACGGCCCTCTCGAGTGCCATCTCCTGAACCCCCCGCCGATGGCTCCATGACCCCCGCCATGACTGTCCAACTACAGGCCCAGCTGACCACCTGGAAGGAAGAGGACCAGGGACCCGATCGCTACGCCGCCCAGAGGGAGCCAGCGTCGCTGCCCGGGAGGGGAGCCATTCACCAAGAGCGTAGCACACCCCTAGGTCCTCCAGGGAACCAAAATGCATGCAGGCCGGACACCCAGACCGTCACTCCAGCCCCGATCATCCACTACAGGATGTTTCCCCAGGTGGAGGGACCCAAGTTCCCCTTCTTCAAGGACGAGGACAGGAGCCAGTATGTGGAACTACGCATCTGCCTAGACACGCTCTTGGACGACTCCTGCTCAGAATCCTACAAATATGCGATTCTCCTTCAGCATGTGAGGAACCCCAGAGCCCACAACATGGTTCTGGCCCATGCCTCCGCACCGACACCTTACACCAGAGCGCTCGCCGACTTGGATGCCCGCTACGGTCGTCCCTGGAACCACGCCCTTGCTGAACTGCAAGCCCTCGAACAGCAGGCCCCCATCAAGGATGACCGGGCGCTGGATGACTTCGCGCTCCGCGTGCACACCTTGGTTGGAATGCTGAAGACGCAGGGCCCAGCTGGCGCCAGCGAGATCAACAGCACCTCCAACGTAGAGCGGCTGCTCCGCAAGATCCCACGCTTCCGGCAGGAGAGGTTCCGGCGACAGCAGCGCGTTCGTAACCCCGGGAAGTTGGGTCTGAGCATGGCTGCCTTCGCGGAGTTCCTACTGGAGGAAGTGCATGACACCAACGTAGACGCCATGGGTTACGCTGAGCCGAAGAAGGAGAGGGAGAAGGGAGACCGCTGGGACGGGCCGAGCTCGAACAGAGGACGCCCAGTAGGAGTGCTGCACACGGAGGAGGAGCCTCGGAGAGAGAGGAAAGCCCGACCTGAGGGAAAGGATTCCTCTCAACCCCCTCAAAAGGGACGGAGAGGTCCACCGCCATGTCCGTACTGCACCAGCGAGCACTGGTTCAATGAGTGCAGTGACTTCAACAACCTGAGTACCGAGGCCAAGCAGAGGTGGCTCGAGGAGAACAAGAGGTGCTGGAACTGTGGGCGCGACCATCTGGCTAAGAACTGCACCTTGAGGAGAAAGTGCAACCGCTGTGAGGAGGTCCACCTCAACATCCTACACGAGGTCTCCCTCGCCAGGTCCACGGAGGGCACCAGAAGCCCTAGGTCCGGTAGCGCACCGGAAGAGGCAACACCTGTCTACTACCTAGACCCAGCCCGGAGCAGCGGCTCCAAGGTCCTACTGAAGGTGGTGAAGGTCCGACTTCACCACAACAACGCTGTGTACGACACGTACGCCGTTCTAGACGACGGGTCGGAACGGACCATCCTTCTCCAGGAGGCAGTGCGCCAGTTGGGGCTCCAAGGGACTGAGGAGAAGCTGACTCTGCGCACGATACGTCGCGACCTTAAAGAGGTCACCGGGGCGAGGATCAACTTCTCTATCTCCCCGGCGGGGCGGCCGTCGGACAGATATCGGCTTAAGAATGTCTTCACCGCAGACCAGCTAGCGCTCTCCCGCTACGACTACCCCCTGGAGAGATTACGCGCAAGATATTCCCACCTACGGCGAGTAGACCTACATCCGATAGAAGGAGCGGAGCCAACCCTTCTCATCGGCTCGGACAACGCTGCACTGATCGTGTCGCTCCGTCCTCCGCTGAGAGGACCACGAGGCTGCCCGATGGCTGTTAAGACTGCGCTTGGGTGGGCCCTCCAAGGCGCTACCGAGTGGAGAGATAGAAACGGGAGAGCTACGTCATCCCTCCATGTCCGAACCGAAGAAGTGCAGACCATCAACTGCCTTCACACCAGGGTGGACTCCATGAATGCGGCGCTACGGGATAACGTCCAGAAACCCGAGGGAGAGGGGAACAGCTTTGATTCCCTGCAGAAGGAATTCCAGGAGGTCCTCGATGAGCTGGTCGGAGAGAAGAGCCTGGATAAGTTCAGGGTTGAATATGAGAAGCTGACTAGTGCCCTGTTGAAGTCCCACGTGAGTGAGAAGCGACTGATGACAAAATGCAGAGAGCTGAATGCGGAGACAGTGACCAACTCAGTGAAGGTTGCCACTGCACTAAAGCTATCCCAGGAAGACCAGACTACTATCACGTCTCTGGAGAAGGAAGTGAAGCAGCTGCACACGGAGCTGGACGCCAAGCAGTCGGACATCAAAGTGCTGAACCAGCCGGGCCAGCGAAGCAGAGAGGAGCAGCAGAGGCTGGAGCAGCAGCTGCGGGAGCAGAAGATCAACCATGAGAGAACCACAAAGGAGCTGGAGCAGCTGCAAGTCAGAAACACCAAACTCCAGCAGGAGAACGAGCACAACGCCTTGAGTATGGAGCAACAGTCCCTGGACAATCAGCAAAGGGCATCTGACCTCAGGATTAAAGAGGAGGAGGTGAATCAGATGCGTCAGGAGATTGCCAAGCAAACGAAGTTGAGAGAGGCCACCCAGAGGAAGTTCCGACCTATGGAGGATCAGAAGTTGGATGTGGAGCAGCAAAGGGACATGCTGAAAACCCAGATAGCTGGGCTGGAGAGAGAATTGGAGTCTTCCAGAAAGCAGATGGAGATTGCCAAAAAAGTCAGGCAGAAGTGGACGAGGGAGAGAGACAACTTGTCCGAAGGTGCCGTGGTACTGGTGATCGACCAGTCCCTTCCACGCGCCGCCTGGCAGACAGGCAGAGTGACCAAGGTCCTGCCGGGTCCGGATGGAAGGGTGCGGACGGCCATCGTGGACGTTGGTGGTCGCACTTACACCCGACCTGTGGCACGCCTGATTGAGCTCCCTCAAATTACGAAGGACACTATCACCTCATACCTCACGCTGCTAGAGCAGCCTAGCCAGTGTGCCTTCCCTAGTTAACTGAAACCGAGGGTTTCATGGGGCGGCTGTTATGAAGGCCCACAATTTAGAGCCAGTTTAGTTTCCCCAAATCAGCCCTATTTTTGCCCTGTTATTTCCTTTATTATTTTCTATACTATTCCTGTACGTTTATGAAGGTGTATGTATTGTTATTGTAATGTTTATGTATATGTTTAATGACGTGGTATATCCGGGGTGTGTCCGTGACCCGGATGCTAGGTTCGGTGGTGTATATATAGGGACGGAAGTGCTCTGTGCGTCAGTGTGACGAGAATCAGAGTGAGGAGAGTAACGAGAGAGAGTAACGAGAGAGAAGTAACGAGAAGTCGACCTAAGATGGCGGAGTCAGTAAAACGCACACCGTGCTGAAGCTGAAGACGCCAAGTGATTATTGAGTTCACAACTGTGATAGCCCGTTTAGCTGTGTCCCCGTTAGCCAGCCTTGCCAGCAGCCGGCTGCGAACGTTGGACCAAGCGAGACCCACGCTGGACAGAGCAGTCGCCTCCACGCGTGGATTGCGACCGACCGCTGACTCCACCGGAGCTTATCGTGGACCACCGGACCTGAGCCCTACACACCTCGTCGTGGACCACGAAGAAGCCCCTTTCCCTTCGCGTTGCTACGTCACCCCCCCCTTTGTCTGCTGCTTTACTCAAAGCACATGCGAGCTCCAACCAGGCCTCAACGAGCTCATTCTCAGTCCGGGACTTTAAGCCTTTTCCAGGCCAGGTACTGTGAGTGAGTGAGTGAGTGTGTGTGTGGCCGGCGGGGAGGGAGTATATTTGGGAGGTATATATATAATTTGTATAATAAATGTGTTTGTTCATATTGGATACCGTTGCTGTGTGTTTCGTTGTCTGGTAGCTAATGCTAATGCTAATGCTAATGCTAATGCTAATGCTAATGCTAATGCTAACGATATTACTGCTAGTCTAAAGGGTTGCTGGCGCCCCCTGCCTGTATCCTCCTGCACTGCCTATTTAGCTCAGAGTTAGTTAGATAACCAGCCCTTCCTAAATTCTACAGTCCTTTTAGCTACTCCCTGGTTACAATAATAATAATAATAATAATAATAATAGTAATAGTAATAGTAATAGTAATGATAATAATAATAGTAATAATAATAATAATGATAATAATAGTAATAATAATAATAATAGTAATAATAGTAATAATAGTAATAATAGTAATAATAGTAATAATAATAATAATAATAATAATAGTAGTAATAATAATAATAATAATAATAATAATAATAGTAATAGTAATGATAATAATAATAGTAATAATAATAATAATAATAGTAATAATAGTAGTAATAATAATAATAATAATAATAATAATAATAATAGTAATAGTAATAATAGTGATAATAGTAATAGTAATGATTATAATAATAATAATAATAATAATAATAATAATAATAATAAGTAATGTAAGCAAGTTAAATAAGTAACCCAACATGGATATGTAATTACCAGTAATAAAGTGATGGTTTTACAGTGGCTTCAATAGTACACAAATGCTGTGCAAAGTACGATGATATGAAACGCAATATAATACAACACAGTACGGTAATAAATTAGTCCTACGGTGGACAAGTAACCAAGTAGTTTGCAGTAGTTCTAATACTGTAACACTATGATATATAACACTACAATACTATAATACGATCTACTTGTTTTGAAGAAAACATATTATTTCCATAATCTTTTTTTGTTTGTTTTTGAAGCTCAGCAACAGCAAAACATCAACGAAAGTCAGACAAACGTCGATCCGCACATCACAAACTTACAGAAACAACAGCAAAGAGAAATGATTTCTGCATACATTTTGATCTCCGTACTAATCTAGAATGTTCTCTAAGCATCAGTGTTCAGCTGTTACAACTGAGTGACCCGCTGTTAACGGTACTGATATCTGAAAGTAAACAACCATTTATTATTAATAATAATAACATTTAATAACCTTTATTTGTATAGCGCTTTTCCTGCAAACATTGCAGCTCAAAGTGCTCCAATCATTATAGAATCATAATTTAATTATTTAGTCATTTAAAGGCAATAATAAAAAGATGGGTGTTTATTCTTGACGTGAACATAATTTGCTGAGGTTGCATCCCTAATGTAGACTGGCAGTGCATTCCACAATGAATTAATGAATATGTCAGTATTAGGGGAGGCTGGGGGAGGCAGAGGTCTGGAGATGGGCTGGCTGTAAGGCACGGAACGGAATGAGGAACGGTATCAAACACCTGTTAGTGCTTATGCATTACGATGACCCCGTCCTCCGATGTCTACCTCCGCCGGCCTCCCCTGCCGTGTACAGTCTTGTACCTGACCTCTCTGAGGCTCCTGAGACGCCCTTGAGGTACTCCGGACCTTTATTACCTGACTATCTCAGGCCTCACTATCTCTCTCTCCCTCTCTCTCTTTCTCTCTCTCCCCCCCTCTCTCTCTCTCTCTCTCCCTCTCTCTCTCTCTCTCTCTCTCTCCCTCTCTCTCTCTTTCTCTCACTCCCTCCCTCTCTCTCTTTCTCTCTCTCTCTCTCCCTCCCTCTCTCTCTTTCTCTCTTTTCCCCTCTCTCTCTCTCTTGCTCTCTCTCCCTCCCTCTCTCTTCCTCTCCCTCCCCCCCTCCCTCCCCCTCTCTCTCTCTCCCCCCCCCTCTCTCTATCTCTGGAAGACCCTAGTAATTTTTTCCCCTCTACCCGTCTGTGTTGATGAGTCATGGTGTAATCATTGATGGGGCCACCCCCTCCCCCCCTCCCCCAGGTGTACAGTACCACAGGTCTGTGTCTGTCTCCTCAGCTGGCTTCAGTCTGGCTGCACGTCCTCCTCCCCCCCCATCCGCCCCTCACGTGTTTTCTCTCCCTCCGAGACAGAAGGGAGGGAGGGAGGGAGGGAGGGAGGGAGGGAGGGAAAGAGGGAGGTGGGGGGGTGGGCGGGATGGGGCACAGTCCACCCTCGGCATTGTGGGAGGTGATGCGAGGGCTTCAGGTGTTGGAGGGTTGCAGGGTTACAAAAGCGCCGTGTGGAGACTCCAGCGGGATTATCTTCCCCTCCGCCGGGCGTAGGACGGGCGTGACTGTGTCTCTGTGCTCTGAAGGATAATAGAGGAGAGAGGACTACCTGTAGGAGCTGTCAGCATCACCAAGACTACCACAACAACCAGCACCTCCACCATCTCCACCAGCAACACCATCACCTCAACCACCACCTCAACGACCACTACCACCACCTCAACCACCTCAACCACCACCACTGCCACCTTCACCGCTGCACTCTGCAGTCATGGCAGGTGGGTCACTCTTCCACAGGGTTCCTAAACGTTTCAACAAGTCAAATTTAAGACCTTTTTAGACCTTTTTTAAGACCTCTTTGAATATGATTTTAGACCTATTCCTGACACCATGTGATAGCTTTTTGTCATCCTCGAGGTGATGAAATTAGGGATTTCACTGCCATACAGGCAAAAAAGGAAGCGAATTGGCATTTCTTTGGGTTCCAGCTTGATGAATTTCCGCGTAAACAGGTCGGACTGATTCCCCTGCAGGATCTCGTTTTTAAGACCTAGCACCTTATTTTTAGACCGAATAACTGAAATTCGGGACCTTTTTAGGCCTTGAAATTGGGTTTGCTGGATTTTAGACTTTAAGGGTTTTTAAGACCAGCGCGGGAACCCTGCTTCCAGTCACTGTCCCAGTCCCAGGATGTTGGGGTGTTCCCTGGGAGGTCCCTCAGGATGTTGGGGTGTTCCCTGGAACGTTCTGGATGATTGGGGATCCAGGGAAGACCAGGGGGGTGTTCCATCAACGTCGCTAAAGGACAATCTTGCGAGATTTACAACAACAAAAAATCCAGCGTTGTTTTGATAACTCTTAGACTTATCAAAATCCTGAATCCTGGGGTGCTTAGGTGTCGTAGCGGGTTAAGCGTTGACCATGTAACTGCAGGGTTCCCGGTTCGATTCCGGCCGGGGACATATCCTGCATGTCATCCCTCCTCTCTCTCTCTCACCCATCCTTCCTGTCTAAATCTCCACTATATCTGTCAATAAAAATGAAAAATATGAGTGGGACTGCCCCACTCAGAAAAAACAACTTAAAAAATAAATAAATAAATCCTGAATCCTGGAAAAAGCCTGGATTTTCCTTTAGCCACGTTGATGGAAACCACCCAGGCGTCTGGGGGGACATACACTGCAGAATGTCAGCTCTCAAAAACAAGAAAAATATATCTTAAGACTAGTCGAACAGTCAAACAAAAAACAAGCGTATGTTGCCTTGAGTTAAGATATTTAATTACTTAGATTTTACTTTTTGCAGTGTAGCATGTTTTGGGATGTTTTTCGGTTTTAGTTCGATGATGTTGTTGGATGTTAGGAAAAAGATTGTTTGATAGATAACTTGATGCTTCAAAGTTTCAAAGGGCGGATTATATAAATACTGTTATGATGTTGTTGTTGTTTTTTATTTATTGTTTTATGTTATCGATATATATTTGCTGTTTATTGATTTTTATGTTCACATCCAGGAGAAATCATTAAGCTAACTAATTGTCTTAGAATGAAAATGTTTAACATTACCTAATGGCAAAAAGCTGAACGTCACGTTTGATGTCTACATACTAATATGCAAATTACTTTTTAATCTCAGGCCTTTTCCTATTGGCTCACTTGGTCAGTTCAGGTGTTTCTAAACCAATCACGTGACTGCGATGGTTTGTGATTGTCTTTGTGGAATGTCTGGCTAACGATGGACGACCTCTGACCTTCTGACCTCTGACCTTGTCTCCCGCAGATAATGAGAGAAACGACTTGAAGAAGACCAAAAAGCGGG
>NC_137679.1:43105710-43108210 GCF_963989245.1 Nansenia antarctica | reverse complement strand
TCCTGGGACGGGTGCTGAGAGACTGCGCCGACCAGCTGGCCGGGGTCTTCACCAACATCTTTAACCAGTCCCTGTCCCAGGCCACCGTCCCACCCTGCCTGAAAACCTCAACTATCATCCCAGTCCCGAAGAAAAGCACGGTGAGCTGCCTAAACGACTACCGCCCGGTGGCACTCACACCAATCATCATGAAGTGCTTCGAGAAACTAGTCCGGGCCCACATACTCACACGCCTCCCGCCCAACCTGGATCCATACCAGTTCGCCTACAGAGCCCACAGGTCCACAGAGGACGCCATAGCGACGACTCTCCACGCCACTCTATCCCACCTGGAGAGGGGAAACAGCTACGCGAGACTGCTCTTCGTGGACTTCAGCTCCGCCTTTAACACCATCCTTCCAGACAGGCTAGTGACCAAACTACTAGACCTGGGTCTATCACACTCTATATGTGCGTGGATCAAGGACTTCCTGACCAACCGCCCCCAGAGGGTGCGGGTGGGCCCCCACACCTCCACAGCCCTCAGCCTCAGCACTGGGTCACCCCAGGGCTGCGTGCTAAGCCCCATCCTCTACAACCTCTACACCCACGACTTCACCCCCATCCACCCCAGCAACTACATCGTAAAGTTTGCAGACGACACCACCGTGGTGGGATGTATCTCGGGGGGGGACGAGGCGGCGTACAGGGATGAGGTAGAGCAATTGAGCAAGCTGTGCAAGGTAAACAACCTGCTGCTAAACAAGTCAAAGACCCAGGAACTCATCGTAGACTACAGGAGGAAAAAGTCCGAGATCCTGCCCCTGCTCATCGACGGAGAGAGCGTAGAGATGGTCTCAAACCTCCGTTTCCTGGGACACATCATACGGGATGACCTGGCCTGGAAGGACAACACTAAAGGCACCATCAAGAGGGCACAACAGCGGCTATACACCCTGAGATGCCTCAAGAAACAACACAGCAAGCAGGAGATGCTGGTGGCCTTCTACCACGGCGCAGTGGAGAGCATCCTCACCTTCGGCATCTCCAACTGGTACCACAGCTGCACGGCAGCGGAGAGAAACGATCTACAGAGAGTCGTGAGAACAGCACAGGGGATCACCGGCGCCACCCTCCCCTCTCTGGAGAAGCTGTACGAAACACGCTGTCTCAGGAGGGCCTCCAAGATCTCCAAGGACCCGACCCACCCTGGGCACGAACACTTTGTCAAGCTGCCCTCGAACAGGAGGTACAGGACCCCGGCCGCTAAGACAAACAGACTGAAGAACTGCTTCTACCACAGGGCCGTCAAGGCCCTGAACACAGAAAAGGCCTAAGTTCTGGGCCCAGGACAAGTCCGGACGGATTGTAAATGGCAGCTAGTGCTGAGGCACAAACATGTACATTTTCAAGCCTGCAAACTGTGACACTTTAAAAAAATGTGAAAAAATACTTTCTTGTGCAATATGACAACCCTAGTTGACTATCTGTGCAGTATAGTACAGTGGATTGTGTACATAGCCTCTATTGATGTAAACCAGCTCTTTATCTTCTTGTGATTTTATGCATCTATGCTTTTTCAAAATGTGTTTCTTTTTCCTTTCTTAAACACCAGGGGAGCCTCCCCTCCTAAATTTCGTTGTTTGGTACCTGTACTGTAACAATGACAAATAAAGTCTATCTATCTATCTCTGTCACTCTCTCTCTCTCTCTGTGCATCCCGCAGGCCACTCAGTACCAGACGTTTAATAGAGCCGTGTTACTGAGAGCGAACGAGACCGAAGCTACTGTTCCCATAAGGCTCCTGGACAGATCCAGTGTTTTCTTATTTCCAGATGTCGGCATATTCAGCGTGAGTTGTGATGGACTGTCTGTCTGCCTGCCTGTCTGTCTGTCTGCCTGCCTGTCTGCCTGCCTGCCTGCCTGCCTGTCTGTCTGTCTGTCTGTCTGTCTGTCTGTCTGTCTGCCTGTCTGCCTGTCTGTCTGTCTGTCTGTGTCTGCCTGTCTGTCTGTCCGTGTCTGCCTGTCTGTCTGTCTGTCTGTCTGTGTCTGCCTGTCTGTCTGTCTGTGTCTGCCTGTCTGTCAGTTTTCCTGTCTGTCTGTCTGTCTGTCTGTGTCTGCCTGTCTGTCTGTCTGTGTCTGCCTGCCTGCCTGTCTGTCTGCCTGCCTGTCTGTGTCTGCCTGCCTGTCTGTCTGTCTGTCTGTCTGTAAGTCTGTAAATAGAAGGTTAAATACATATTTGTTCTCTCTCTAGTCTCTCGACGAAAAGCGCAAGCCGGAGGAGGGTAAAAATGCCGTCAGGTCAGTTGTGGGTGGTCTCACTCAGGTCCAGTGGTCCCTAACGTTATGAATACAGAATCAATTGTGTTTCACTTCAGGGTTTACTACAAGTTTCAACAATTCAAATTTACGACCTTTTTAGACCTTTTTTAGACCTTTTTTAGACCTCTTTGAATATAATTTTAGACCTATTCGCGGCACCGTGTGATAGCTTTTTGTCATTGTGCCGTAGCTTCGTTCG
>NC_137679.1:43058210-43100710 GCF_963989245.1 Nansenia antarctica | reverse complement strand
GGTGGTCTCTGACTATGGAGCACAGACACACGTCACCTTGACTTAGGAATCTGTGACATACTTCAGCCCAAGGCTAGGCTAGGCTAACCTCTGCGTCTTTAAAGCCGGCTGGTATGAACGAATGGTATGAGGTTATGCATACAGGACACATTCATGTTTGACAACAGAACAGTTAACTTCCATGTATCCATAAGCATGCTATACTATATAAACACCAACCCGCAGGTTGCTGAGACTGTCAACTCTGTGTCTGTACTTTAACGCCGGGTTAGCATGAATAGCTAAGCTAAGCTACCGTCTCGAAGACTACAAGTTAGCTAAGCTAAGTTTAAGGCTGGACTAACAGCACCGACATGCACTTGGCTGGTACAGTTACTATAGTGAAATTGTACACTTACCTGTCGCAATTATAACATACTAACGTTTATCATACGTCCAGTAAGCCATGTGGTGTCTAATTGTCTCCGTTACGTTAGCCCAAAGTCTCATAATAATTGGACTGACTGTCGTGACACAACCTATGCCTGCGTTCGTAAATTCGCTCTGAGAGCGCCGGGTTCAAAGTCATAAAGAGACCAAGTAATTTGATTGGACAAGAGGCATTCCATGAGTGCTGATCAAATTTCCAAAAGAGGTTTTAATCTCAATGTGACTTCCTGGTAAAATAAAGGTAAAAAAAAAAAAAAAAAAAAAATCGCAGGCAAATCGCAGGCTTTGCGATTAGCTAATCGCATCATTTCAAATCGCGATTTCGATTTAAAATCGATTAATCGTGCAGCCCTAATATATATATATAATATAACATGGTACACATATATATATATACAGTATATACAGTATAATATATCAAATGGTAAATATATATATATATATATAATATATCAAATGGTAAATATATATATAATATATCAAATGGTAAATATATATATATATATATATATATATAATATATCAAATGATAAATATATATATATATATAATATATCAAATGGTAAATATATATACAGTATATACCATTTATGCATCTTACTTAATACTATGACGGTAACACTTGACTAACTCTCTTAATCGTGTGTGTTTGCGTGTGTGTGTCTGTGTCTCTGTCTGTGTGTGTCTGTCTCTGTGTGTGTGTCTGTGTCTCTCTGTCTGTCTCTGTATGTGTCTCTGTGTCTCTGTGTGTCTGTGTCTCTCTGTCTGTCTCTGTATGTGTCTCTGTGTCTCTCTCTGTGTTTGTGTCTCTGCATGTGTCTCTGTATGTGTCTGTGTCTCTGTCTGTATGTGTCTGTGTCTCTCTGTGTGTGTCTGTGTCTCTGTGTGTCTGTCTCTGTGTGTGTGTGTGTGTGTGTGTGTGTGTGTCTCTGTATGTGTCTGTGTCTCTGTCTGTGTGTGTCTCTGTATGTGTCTTCCTCCACCAGTGGGCAGAGTACCTCCTGTTCGCCGCCCTGCTGGTGTTCGTGTGCGTCATCTTCTCCGTCATGGCCTACTTCTACACCTACATGGACCCGGCCGAGATAGAGGCCCAGTTCGCCGAGAGCGAGCCGGAGGAGAAGGAGAGGAAGAGGAGTCTAGAGATGAAGAAGAGAGGAGGCTCTTCCTCCTCCTCCTCCTCTTCTTCGGATGACGAGGCGGAGGAGAAGGAGAAGGAGAGGAAGGATTCTGTTAAGAACGAGGATGACGACAAACGTACCAAGATGTAATCCAGCCTCCCTCCCTCCCTCCCTCCCTCCTGAGCCTCCCTTCCCCTCAGCCTCTCTCCCTCCCTCCTCACCCTCCCTCCCCTTAGCCTCCCTTCCCCTCAGCCTCCCTCCCTCCTCACCCTCCCTCCCTCCTCACCCTCCCTCCCCTCCTCTTCCTCCCTCCCCTCCTCTTCCTCTCCTTCCCCCTTGTAGCGGCTGACTAGGCCTGTGGTTCGTGTCTGAAGGTGTGACTGGCGCGCTGCTGGATGTGTAGTGGGCAATGACAGAGTGAAGCGGTGCGCCATTTTGAAACAGAGAACAGGGGCCGGTTGCATAAAGATATCTAAGTCTAAGACTGGGTCTCTCACTTTAAGTCAGTCTTGCTATACTAGACTCTAAAATGTTAAACGGGAATGCTATGAAACATTTTGTATGAAGATAACAGAGAAAAAAACACTTTTCCAACTGACACTTTCCCAACCAACACTTTCCCATGACTCGTGATGGGAGCTGACTCGTTCCCATAGCAACGCAGCTCTTAAGTCAAGCTTAGCCTGGGGGGAAGGTGGCTAACTTTCTAACCTCTAAATAAGTCAGTCTTATTTCTTTATGCAACAGGCAGTCTTAATTAGACTGGTCTAACCTGAGAATATAAGACTAGTCTAAGGCTTTAGACCAGTCTTAATCTAGGCTTATGCAACTGGCCCCAGGGACATGGTGAGCTCACGAATGGAGGAGAGAGATTCGCTCCAAACGTAGGGGAGAGGTTGAGGAATATCCATTGTAAATTTCAGCCATTGGAACTCAGTAACAAAAAAAACAAAAAAAATAGTTGTAGTTATTCATCAAAACATCAATCCCTCGATCCAGCTCTATGGGTTAATTTTCTATCTAGATATTGTAAATTCTTTTTTTTTTACAATGATTTATTTTTGCACCATGTAGCAAAAGCGACATTATTATTATTATGCCATTTTCCTTCTATATTTTGTTTTGTTCCATCATCTTTTATTATTACACACGAGAGAGGACATACAGATAACCATTCTAGCCATTTGTATTTCTTTCCGAGCACAGTGTTGCATGTATGTAATGTATTGTATTATATATATTGTTATTGTTTTAGTATGTGATGTTGTCAGAAACAGCTAGCGAGCCCCTGACTGGTGATCAAGTGCTTTAATAAAGGAGATGTCTGGGACTTTGTACTTCTGGTGTCATCTCACTGTGGAGGGAAACACTGATCAACAGAAATAAGAGACACAAAGATGCCTCTTTTCCACCAACGCAAACCTACCGGTAGTTCTAGTTCTAGTTCTAGTTCTAGTTCTAGTTCTGGGCTGGTGCTAGTACCGGGCCGCGAACTTTCTAACTTTCTTTCTAAAGTTTCTAGTTTCTTTTTTCCGGTTTGCTTTTCCACGGTTCTAGAGAGCCACGTCATTACGTCACTGTCTACGTGCCCGCTTTTGCCAACAACGCGCGAACTTCAAACACCAATTCAAACACGACCAGTCCAACGTATTTGTGCTGCTCGTCGCGACCGCTATGGACAGCGATTACGTTCAAGAAGGAAGGTAATTTACCTGACACGTTTTGATTATTAACACTGAACGTAGGATGCTAATGTTAACCAGTGGCGGCTGGTGTTCAAATATTTTGGTGGGGCACACAGTGTTTGCGGGGGGGGGGGGGGTCGCTGCGCGCAATTTTTTTTTCGCGTGCACGATTTTTTTTCCCGCGTGCACGCGCACGTTTACCCTTACCTCCGCTGTTCTGTTCGTGGTGATTTTAGAGGCAATAGATTCTTTTTTTTATATTATTACTAACACCAGAAGACAAGACATACAAACTGTGGTGAGCTACATTGCTTGTGTAACATTAGCTAGTAGCCAGAGGCGCCCCGTCCATAGAGGCAACCAAGGCAATTGCTTGGGGCCACCAAACAAAAAGGGCCTCCACATTTGTTTTCCAAAAAAATAAAAAATCTACATTTTTCTTTCACATTTTTTTTTTCTCCAGATGGGAGTGTTACATTAGTTTTCTTAAGATAGGATAATAAATAAATCTGTTCAATGGGCATTTGCCAAAGTACCCTACTGTTAATCAGTATTTATCCTGTATAGAATAGAATAGAATATACTTTATTGTCGTTGTACAGTTGCCTATACAATGAAATTGTAGTGGCTCTTCCGAAGGTGCAAAAAAACTGAAAACATATTCACATATTCACAAACATATACACATATAAGATAAACATTTATGAACATGTCTTATGTCTACTGTTCAGTGTCTACTGTATGGTGTATATGAAGATGTTATGACGTTTTATCATGAAAATAATGAACAGCAAGCTAGATCCAAAACTAGGGCCGGTGGAGGAGGGCAATTGTCACATTGGACAGACTACCAAAACAGAAAAATAAAGTATCTTAACGACAGCAAAAGTGATGGATGTCAGAAATACATTACCTGGAGATTCAATAAGGTACTTTTATATGGCAGGATATGGGTTAGGGTTATATGACACCTGTAGCGAGATAGATAGATAGAGCCAAAAGTAAAAAGTCGCTGAGAGACGCAACCAGGGTCTGGCTGGTAATTGTATGACGCGCCAAACAATCCACTGAGATGAAAAGTACGTTTTAGAGCATTTATTGAATAGAACAATCAAACTTGGCGACGTACAAAAATAATCCATAAGCGATCAAAACCAGAAAAATAACAAACAATGCGTATAGAATATGTGTATAATGCGGTCAACAAAAATACATCGCTCCCCTCTCTCTCCACTACCACCATGCAAGGTGAGCAGGTGCTTAAATTACCTTGCAATATCACCCCCCATAACCATATGACTTCTCAATACGGTGATCTAGGCAATAAACAAACAATCAAAGTAAACTCACAATAAACCCATTAGCCTGTTATACTAAATACCCCCTAAATCATATTCATACCTCCTACAACACCTCAGGCCTTTGGGTCGGGTGGTTCATGGAGGCAGACTGAAAGGACACACATTCATTGCCTATTTCATAAATGTTCTCCATATAACGACGTCGATCATTGATCGGCAACGACACTATATAATTCTTTGCCTGACTGGCAATCGGATTTGGACAGTCTGGGGATTTACACGGCAAATCAAATGAAGAACTACAAATCCCTGATGACAGGGAGATGACGTATGACTGCTCTGATGAATCAACCCCTATTTCATTATTTTCTCTATATAACGACGTCGATCATTGATCGGCAACGACACTATAATATAGTTTGCCTAACTGGCCATGGGATTTGGGCTCCTAATATCTAAAAAGCACTACGGTTTTCTTATTTTATCGGATTAAAGTAGCGAAGACCAGAAATTCCCATTGACCGCCAGTCAAACTTATCCCCTTCTATCACCCAAAAAGAGGCGTGATCATTCTGATGACAGGGAGATGACGCGCAATTGCTCTGATGAATTGTAGTTTATTGATAGCTGGCTAGTCTCGCGGTGCCAGCCGTTTCCACTTCCGCTTTGCTCTCGCTCCAAACGTCTGGAGACCTTTATCCATAGAACGGATTCTATGTGCCGCCCGGAGCGAGCGGCAAATCTAGGACACTGATAGGCCGGACCGATGGGAAGCACCGCCCCCCCGTCCTTCTCATTGGTTCAGCGGGGCAGTTTTTTTTTAAAGTTAACTATTCATTTGTTACGTATTTATTTGACATCTGGGTACAAAATACAAATAGTTAATACATCATGTAGCCTATATTAAAGCCTTTAAAAATGATTCATGATAAGATCCATCATTTACATGCATTTACATGCATCATTTACATGCTCCATGTTGCATGTAATTTGTATGCTACTTGTGGTCCAGTATGTCGCAATGTGTACTAGGTGTGCTACTGTACCTGTGGTCATGTACTGTTTTTACTGTTTTTATGTAATGTGCTTTGCATGTTTTTATGTGCTTTTATTATGTCAAATGTAATTGTTGTATTGTGGCTGTCTTGGCCAGGGCTCCTTTGTAAAAGAGACGCTAGTCTTTCAGACTGTTTTTTTACTTACACACACACGAGCGCGCGCATATGCGCGAACTTCGTAAAACCGTATTATATTTTAGTGTCAGGGAAATAAATACATTTAAACATTTCCACATCGTCACCCGCCTAAGACCCTTACCAGGGGCCTCCATAATGTTGTTTGCTTAGGGCCCCCAAAAGTCTAGGGGCTCCACTGCTAGTAGCTAAAGGCATTACTTACACCACAGCCAGTTAGCCAACTCCGTTTCTCATAAACCGTGGCAGTGAACGCCCGGTTGTAAACTCGTCCCCGATCTCTTGCTTGTTGTTTTATTTGCAAATCGGGTCGTTCCGGTCCAAGCTCTTTAATCTGTTTCTGTTGTTGAATTGAACGCCTTGAAAACGGGTTTTCTTTAAGCGAGACAACCGAATTGTCTTTTAGTTCAGAAGCACTTCTCCCAGTAGGACATGCAGCCGCCTCCATTGTTTCACTTTCAAACTAAAATGAGCCGCCAAAGTCACGTAACAGTAATGAGGTCTACAATTGGCTATGGGGAGTTGCCTCCCCTTCCTCCATCTGGGTGATCAATTGGCTATGGCGGAGATCCCTCCCCCTCCATCCGGATATGATCCTTACATTGTAAACAACTAGCTGCGGTCCAGCTGCGGACAGCAAATCTATCACTCGGAAGCTCGATGGACCAATGCATTGTCTGCAATACAACCAGATTTCAGGACGCACATTTTTTGCGCCCAGGCCAAGAAATAGAGGCAGACAATTGGAGCGCTGCTACAGCTCACGTGTAAGCGAAAATTATTTGCAGTGCCATAGACATGCATTGACCGGCGTCCCGACTCCTCCCCTATGTATTTTAACAGTGAATTTTACACACACACAGATAAAATGTTTATTGTATTGGAGGATTTTTAATGAATGCTGATAGGCGCCGACAGAATATCAGCCGCATTTTGTGAATAAACAATGTTTATTTAAAAAAAAAAAAAACGTTTACAAATCGCAACTAGGAAGTGAAGGTGGGGGCGGCGCCCCAGCGCCCTCTATCGGCCAGCCGCCACTGATGTTAACCTTTGGTGTGATTAGAGATGCACCGAAAGTTGGGTCACCGAATGTATTCGTCGAAAATATCGAAAAAAGCACATTTGCTGTGAAAAGGCCGAATGTTTACCGAATAAACGAGAATAGACGTTTTTTTAATGACCGTGCAAGCAACCCATGCTGTTCTCTGAATTAGACGAGCATTTAGTGATGACTGCCCTACTGACAAGTCATATAATTACAGCAAACATGTCGGCAGTTTGGCATCTGCTCTCTGAACGACAACCAGGGTGCGAAATAAGGGGGAGCTCGGGGAGCTATAGCTCCCCTAGTGGTGACATGAGCTCCCCTGGAAACATGGTTTGTGAAATTTTGGGGGAGCTCTAAAATATTCCAAATTGCGATGGATTTATTCCAAGTTGTGACGGATTTTACCTGGTGTAATATGATTTGTAGAGGCATACAATCTATGTTGATGTTGGTATTAGGTATATAAATGATATATAATAGCCTACATATAGGCCTTTATTGGCTACAACTATGCGAAGGTAACAGAGCGGGGTGCACTGACGCTGAACCCCTCATAGTGATAAGTAGGTGGACAACGCGTGGTGCTGAAATAGCCGACATGCGGTGTGTGGTTTGAAAAAAGTAACGCCAGCTCAGTAAATCATTCAAACGTAATGTTTACTTATAGGCTATGTGAATGTGACTGCACCACACATGTGAACAGTAACAAAGCAAATGCAGTTTAATTGTATGAAAAACATTGACAACTAAATCGGCGCAAAAAGAAAAGAAAAAAGAAGCTGAATCCGCTTAGCCTATATGCTCCTGAAACTACAGAGCAAACACGCTACATTACCAGGGATAATAATTACAATGAGCCATTCATTAAAAATAGAAAAAATAATATTAGGCTATTAAATCTCACTTAATGAGAAAACTGGCATCTCCCATCGGTCACTATTTGTTGGCTATCTGGTGATATGGACGTCTTTGAGTGTCTAGAAAAGCGCTATAAGTCTAATGTATTATTATTATTTATTATTATTATGGACGTCACTTTAATCCGGCAGTTCTCAAGGTTTTTATGCACCAATCGATTCCTCTAGTCAGTGCGTCTTTATCACATTCATTGACGAAAAGGACGACTCGCATGTATAGGTGGAAGGGAACATTCATTGTGAGCACGGAAAATGTGAGTCTCACAAAGGCTTTGCATTGATGAAACCAGGTAGGATGAACGCATGGTTCACTGTCCATTCCTAAAAGCCCTGTTTCCACCGTCAACTTCGGAAAATCGCACGCGCGCTTTGCTCACGGAAAGCCACCGGCCCCGATTTGGCCAGATTTTTTTTCTTCCGTCAGGAGTTTTTTATTTTTATTTTTGCTTTAATCCCTGGGCTCCCCCGCACACCGTGATTTAATTCGCACACTGACGACAACGAGAGGCACATTCTGTCAACCTTGTTCGTTTTCGCAACTTCAAAATAAAAGCGCGAGCTATGCATTGTTGAAAATCAATGACACATCCCTAGTCAACTAACACAGCTTGTTTTGTGAGCCTGCCAGTGGTGTAGTCTAGTTTTTTCTAGTGGGTATACTGTGATTTTGCCCTCCCAGTCAGAGCGACACCTGTCCTGTAGCGACACCCCATAAGCACCACCACACTCACTTTGCATACAGTATGCATCTACACCAGTGTTTGCTGCCTTGGGGGGGGGGGGGGTGGCATGGACTGTACTTGTACATCAAGCTGCCTCACGCTACAGAAACAGGAGATAGGCTCCTGCCCCCTAAGGGCCGTTAGGCTCGAGAACCATCGGTTCTCAAGGCTACTTATGTGGTCTTGACTACATGTCCACTTTCTCACCTGGTTCTTGCTCTCTCTCTGGTGTGCCGACACCATCCTGCTCTCTCTCATTCTCTCCCTCTCTATCCTCCTCTCTCCCTCTTTTGCTGTCAACCAAAAGGCAAATATAACAACCAGAGTATTTATAATTTAATAAGAGGTATACATTGAATTCATATCAAATCATAACATCATTCTAATTGAATATTGGGTTGCTGTGGGCAATGCAGTCAGATACTGTCTTTACTTACTCTCTCACCTGTAAGAAAATCGTATGTCCAACTACAAAAAACAGACATTTCCAATGAGTGAGGGTTTGTTCCAATGCTTCAATCCACTGTCCATGTACTGTAAATATACCATTATGGTATTACCATAAAGCCCAATTCTAGCAGAATAAGAAAGATTGTATATCTACTTTAAGTAAAATAATGAAGTGCATTCAGTTAGCTCTTTAGCTGTCATGTGTGCAGCAGACTAGCTCATCTAATCACCTCTGAGCATGCTAGTTCTTTGACACTATTATTCACACCATGAAACTATAATCAGACACTTTCTAGTCATAATAATAACGACTAATTTGAACCAACTTTCTCTGTCAGAACACAGTAATTATATTTGCTAACGTTTCAACTTGCTTACTTTCTTCTGCAGAGCTTTCACCCTGCAAAAACTCTCTCGCGTCGCACGCGCACACTCGCGCAAAAACAAAACAAAACAAAACCATTCTCCAGCGCGGCACGAAGCGAAGTGTGGAGGTCTGGCCCGCCCACCCCAAGGCAATTGTAGGGGAAATACTGAGAGCATTCTGAACGACTGGTTATGCGATAACAAACATGTCAGAAAGTTCGAAGTAAGTGCTTCCTAACACAGACGGGGTGAATTTTATGAATAAAAGTGTGAAAGTTTTGTCACAAAACGCCGTTACGTATCCTCGCGCTATTTTAAGTGGGTATACGCAAATCCTTGTCCTTTCCTAGTGGGTATACGGCGTAGTCCTGCGTATCACGTAGACTACACCACTGGAGCCTGCTACCAGTCAAAGTAGTGTTATAGTTAACTAGGTAGCAGTGGGGATTACTCACCGAATCCATTGCAATATTGTGGCTTGACTAGCGAGTTTGTGTTGTGATTTATGTAAGTATTTCCGTTTTCAAAATAAAAGTCTGAACATTTGATTGGTGACTTGTTCCCCCTTTCACTAGCTGCTGTCACAGTTTTTACATCTTTCATGAAATTAGGAAATATTACGTTACATAAAGTATATACCATTTCGAACACTTAATTTTGCAATGGTACAAAAATTGGCAAAATAAATGAAAAACTGCCGGTACGCACTCGTTCTGTTTCGTCTTTTGGCCAGTAATTTTCATTTCGGTGCATCCCTAGTTGTAAGTTAGATCCCCGCTCGACAATCCCTCAAATAATAATTATAGTCATAAATAATAATCATGATAATCGCTCGATAACCCCAGCCCCTGGCGTAACCGGGTCTTGGTTCTGGACCAGCCAAGTGTTGGAGCCACTCTGGAACCAGTTGTCCTAGCCGAGAGCCGGTTCTTTTGCTGTCAAAACGCGAAGAACTGGTTAGGCACTGGCTCTGAACCAGCCCTCAAACTGCCTTGGTGGAAAAGGGACGTCAAAGACAGACAGACAGACAGGCTGACAGGCAGGCTGACCAACACAGTCAGGCAGGCACAGACAGACAGACAGACAAGTGCTTCAGTTAGCATTAGGTCTTTATTCTGTATTTCTCATGTCACTTTGAATGCTTACAAGGAGCTTACTTTACCGTTGGGCGGGCTCCGAATGACACAAGCAAAGGTTATATATACAGTACTATAAACTGTCTCAGCTATGATAAAGGAAACCAAATGTACACATTTTTCATTGACTGTTCTGTAGCATATTAAGGTTTTTCTATAAGTTATAATTGCCAGAGGTGACCACATCCATCAAGCATTCTGTCTTCCCGCTCTTTTTTTAACTCTTTGCAGTTACAAAAATATCTGATATTTCTTATTCTCGGTTCATTCCCTGTGTTGACAAGTGCGTCCTGAAGAAACTCGTCAACATTATTGCTGCATAAGCACAGTAGTAAATTCTGAAACTTTTTAAAGTAAACATAATAGTATGAGATGGCTATTTAGCAACTCTTTTTTATTTATTTATTCTTCTTACATGTTTGTTTTAAATACTCGACACTTCCAAAGTGCAAAAACAGATCCGGAATTAGATTTAAAAAAGGTGCAAATCATAATTAAAACCATATGGGACAGGGCACTTGGCTTCATGTGAAACACAGGAATGAAGAGACACGTCTGAAATGCACTGAAGAGCGACTGGCGCTGCGTTCACCCCCCTCCTCACCCCCCCCCGCCCCCCCAACCTCACCCCATGCTCGCTTCCTCCCTCCCTCGAAAGTAACCCACTGATCTACCATGAAGAGGCTGGTCAAAGCAAGCTTCTGCTTTCACCAATCAAGTCATTTCAGATCAGGGGTTTTAGGGCCGGTTTCACAGACAAGGCTTCAGCCTAATCCTAGACTAAAACATCTCCAATGGAGATTTTACATTGAAAATGTGATTTAGTCTACTAGGATTTAGTCTGACTCTTAACCCTTGTCTGTGAAACCAGCCCAGAGAGTCCTTCAGGGAAGAGGGAGGAGGATGGATTTGAGGAGCGTTAAAACAGGCCTGCTCTGACACAGTACAGGGACACAATGGCTACTTGGCTAAACCTCACTGTTCTGGGTTCAACGTGGCTAAACCTCACTGTTTCTGGGTTCAATTTGGCTATGGTTACTTTCTGCACTACAACAACAAAGCTGACTCCAGATCAGCTCTCCCTACTCCGTAACCGCTGGCAGCAGTGGTGCTCGACTGACTCTGAACCAGTTTGACGAACCGGGTTCATGAATACAGTTGTTGTTCCTCCTGGTCACCTTACCAGGCAAAACATCTGGGTCTAATGGCGGAAAAAACACACCGCAAGCGTCAACCTCAGCAGCGTGTGGTTGCGTTTCATCTCGGCGTCCATGTTAACGGTTTCAGAGCAGCCGTACAGCTCTCGTGAGACGCGCGTCTCAAGTGTGTCTCATGCTGGCTGCTGTGGCACGCCATCTTAGAGATTAGGACTCTCGCCTATTTTACTGCGGCTGGCAGTAGCAGCTCCGCAGTTGGAGCCACAGAAGACATGCTGCCGCCAGTGTAGAAGCCGCAACAGTGAGAGGTTTACGCATGCGGTGTGTTTTCGCCTTTAGGTTTACAACATGTTACGTACGGGGGGGAACTCAACGCTGATTGACATGGCAGATGGGAACTCGAAACATAGAAAGAAAAAATGGGCATTGAATTCCCCCCCTCGCTCAGTAAAAACATGTGAAACAAACAACAACAACAACGCGATGAAATGAAAAACGCCAACATTACGTAATGTGCATCTAAAAAAAGAAAGAAAAAAAAAAGGCAAGGCATTTTTCAGTAACGTCCGTTTTGAGTGACTTTTGAACTTTTTAAATATTTTACCTTTTAAACATTATCTACAAAAGCGCGCATGACCATTTTTTTGTACACAGTGATTCATTTTCCGCAACATCAGTGACAACTTTAAATTATATACAGGTTTGTATACAAACAGAGCGCCCCCCGATGTCCCGGAGGACCATCTCCACCTTAAAGCACTTTTCCTGAGGTTTCATTAAGAATGCTGCAATTGCCTAAGCAGGGAGTCGTGAACATACAAAAGCATACTCACTCACACACACACACACACACACACATACAGAGACACACACACACACTCAAACACACACATGCATGGATATATCCCCCCCTGCTGTTTCCTGCATGCTTTCAGAGGTTCTGGAGAGATATGACGCCCGCGAGAAGGGGGGGGAGGGGAGGGGAGGGGGGGGTTGTGGTAGGTTGAAAGTCTGGCTGGATTGCGTTGTATTCTCTCCTCCACCAGGTGGCGTCGCGCGGAGACTCGTGGTCGCGGGAGACCCGGGGATCTCTGGGAGTCAGAGTCAGTAACTTGGCTGTTCTGTGGTAGGGGGTTTTCTCTAGAGTCAGAGAGGAAACAGTTTCACCCCCTTTGCTCTGGGAGGGAGGGTGTGTGTGTGTAGATTCAACCGGCGAGACCCAGGCTGAGAGAGAGGGCCTCTGCTGCCCCCCTCTGGTCTCCACCGGTAAGAGTCTTAAATAGAGGCTGTCCAGTGAGTTCGTTTTTTTTTTCTTTTTCCACCGAGCGCCCCCAGAATCCTCGGGGGAGGGGGGGGGGGCAGCTGGTGATGCAGAAGCTGACCTCTGACCCCCGTCCCCCCCGATCTGGCTGCGGTGGAGGGGCAAGCCTGGGAGGGGCGGTCGGGCTGGGGTCGACAACCAATCACTAGGGGGATGAGGAGGAGGATTTCCTGCTTGTGGAAAATCTACGAGAGAGAAACAGAGAGAGAGAGGGAGAGAGATAAGAGAGTCAACATTGGCATTACATTGAAATAATTTCCTATACTTAATACTAGACGTGCATGGTCTGTTATCTTGTGTGTGTGTAACGGGTAGACCAATCAGAACGCTGCGAGGCGAGCGTGAGCGTGACCCCTGACCTCTGCAGCCGGTGGACCATGTGGTCGACCAGGGAGTCTGAGATGCCGGGGTAGGCCTCCTCCGCCAGCAGCACCGCCTGCCTCAGCTCGTCCAGAGCCATGGGGTTCCCGTTCACCGCCTCCTGCCTCGCCTTCAACTGGGGGGGGGGGAGGGAGAGAGAGAGAGAGAGAACACGGGGGGGTAACATGACATTAGGCCATTAACTCTACTCCATTTGTAGAGCACCCTTCCCGGCACAGCACAGTGCCCCGCCATATTGGAACGAGACAAAATGTACAAATCAGATCAATTACTTAATTTGACCTAGCCTATTTAATTGTCTAGATCAAATCAGTTTCTCTCCTTATCAAACTCAAAGTGTGTAGATTGAGGCGTTCTAAATGGAGTAGGTCCATGTTTAGATATGTTTGTTTGTTTGTTGCGAGAGACGGTTTTTGCGTGAAGATTTGACTGAAGATTTGCATGGGAGATTTGATTTACCTCAGCCAGGGATGGAGCGATGATGGTGTTAAGGCTCTGTGAGTAAGGCCTCTTTGGAATGTCTTGCGTCTGTGGAGAGAGAGAGAGATGGAGAGAATGAGACAGGAGGTCAAAAGAAAGACAGGAAAAAGACACCCAAAAAACAAAACATGGAGGTGCCACCAAGGTCCCTACTTCATCTGACACACATTTCATTCAGTGAAAAAATCTGGTTGAAAAAAAACATCAGGAGCGGCCAGCAGGTTGCGCCACCACTCTCTCACCTGTTCCCTAAGTGGCGACTGGCCCTCTCCGTTCTGCAGCTTCTTGGGGTCCTTCTCTCTGATGGTGAAGATCCAGTCGTCGCTCCCGAAATTGTCGTTACCGCCAGACGCTTGGCCGTCCTGCTCTCTGATTGGACAAGAGAGAAGAGAAGACGTTTAAAACGATCAATCAAAAACACCCCACCCCCTAGCCCACAAGGGCTTTATCTTTATAGTGTGACCAGTACTATGGATGTCCAAATTAAGGCGAATGGAATGGAGGTTTGCGAAAGTCAAAAGTCAAGACATTTAAATGGAATGTTAGTACCTAGTGAGACTACTAGTTGTATGGATTAGAGAGTACTAGTTAAGACCTTCTGTGTTAGACAGAAGTTTCTGTGAGGTCCCGTGAGGCGACGGGAGGTATCGTGAGGTAACGGGAGGTAGCTTCCAGAAAACGTCTTGTCTCCGCCCTTTTCCTTTCACAATTGGATTATGGTGATACAGTATATAGGTTTGCTTCTCTGTCCACTTTATCCAAGCTAGACCCCCTGTATCATTCGGTTCTAAGACACATCACCAATAGTGCCTTCAGGACCCATCACTGTACACTGTATAGTCTGGTTGGATGGCCATCTCTTTCTGTCAGACGGCTCCAACACTGGTACACTCTTGTGTTTAAAATCATCTCTGGCTTCTTACCGAATTATCTGGGCCTGAAGTTCATCCCTATACCGAGTGGCTTGGGTCTCAGGTCTCGTAGATGGCTACAATACAAGGTGCCACTTATCATGAACAATGTTGGAAGGGCAAGCTTGTCTTATTATGGCCCTTGGTCTTGGAATGACCTACAGACTACTTTTAAATTAGAGGCCCTTATTTCCATAAGTATCTTCAAGCGTAGATTAAAGGATGTGGTCACCGCTCGCTGTACATGCTTTGGTTAGACTTCTCAATGTTTTAATCACCTTGTAAATACCCCTACCATTGTTTGTCTATTGTATTGTTGCCACTGTCTTATGTCCTGTCTTGTTATCTGAACTGTTTTTTAAGCTACTATTTTGACCCTGTCTTGGCCAGGTCTCTCTTGTAAAAGAGGTTTTAATCTCAATGTGACTTCCTGGTAAAATAAAGGTTTATAAAAAAAAAAAAAAAAAAAAAAAAAAAAACGGGAGGTAGCGTGAGGTAACAGGAGGTAGCGTGAGGTAGCGTGAGGTAATGGGAGGTAACGGGAGGTAGCGTGAGGTGACGGGAGGTATCGGGAGGTATCGGGAGGTAACGGGAGGTATCGTGAGGTAACGGGAGGTAGCGTGAGGTAACGGGAGGTAGCGTGAGGTAACAGGAGGTAACGGGAGGTAGCGTGAGGTAACGGGAGGTAGCGTGAGGTAACGGGAGGTATCGTGAGGTAACGGGAGGTAGCGTGAGGTAACAGGAGGTAACGGGAGGTAGCGTGAGGTAACGGGAGGTAGCGTGAGGTAACGGGAGGTAACGGGAGGTAGCGTGAGGTAGCGTGAGGTAACGGGAGGTATCATGAGGTAGCGGGAGGTAGCGTGAGGTAACGGGAGGAAACGGGAGGTAGTGTGAGGTAACGGGAGGTAGCTTGAGGTAACGTGAGGTAACGTGAGGTATCGTGGTGTAACAGGAAGTGACGTGAGGTGACGTACGTGTCGGAGTCGTCGGAGTCGTCCTCCCGAGTTCTGGACTGCTCGGCCTTCCACCTCTTGTACTTGTCCACCAGCTCAGACAGGTAGGACGTCTTCTTAGCGTGGCGCACGATCAGCTTGTGCTTTAGCAGCTCTTTGGCAGTGGGCCTCTATAGAGGGGGAGAGAGGGGGAGGGGGAGAAAGAGGAGGGGGGGGGGGGGGAGAGGGGGGGGGGAGAGAGAGAGAGGAGGGGGGGAGAGAGAGAGAGAGAGAGGAGGGGGGGGGAGAGAGAGAGAGAGAGGAGGGGGGGAGAGAGAGAGAGAGAGGAGGGGGAGAGAGAGAGAGAGGAGGGGGAGAGAGAGAGAGAGGAGGGGGAGAGAGAGGGGGGCGAAGAAAAGAGCCAACATCAGCATTACATTGAAATCATACATGTTGCATTTCCTTTGCTTAGGCTAATTCTAGACCCAAGAGATGGTGGGAGGATAAAGAGAGAGAGAAAAAAGAAAAGAATAAGAATAAGTTAGAGAAGAGGAGAGATGAATGTATACAGAGGAAGGAAAAACAAAACAACACCTGCATCGGGGGTAAACCAACCAACGCAGGGAACGTCGAAATGTCATCTCCCAATGGACGGACGGACGGTAGACTTTGCCAGCAAACGGGACTTAGCATCACTCGCTAGTGCTAAGTGCTACATGCTAAGTGCTCCACGCTAACCCAGAGAGAACACTTACGAAACTGGGCTCCTTGTTCAGGCAGGCCTCGATGAACTCCTTCAGGGGCTTGCAGTAGTTGCCCTCCAGCGTGGGGGGGTTGTTCTTGGGGATGAGGAACAGCACCTTCATGGGGTGCAGCTCGGAGTGGGGGGGCTCCCCTTTGGCCAGCTCGATGGCCGTGATGCCCAACGACCAGATGTCGGCCTGCAGACGCACAGGGGAACACAAACACACACTTACTTTTTAGGGGGGGGGGGGTGGGGTCTATGGTTTGGCGTTAGAATCAGGGAAACACAAACACACTTACTTTTTTTCTTAAGTTATTTTTTCTGAGTGGGGCAGTCCCACTCATATTTTTCATTTTATTGACAGATACAGTGAAGATTTAGACAGGAAGGATGGGTGAGAGAGAGAGGAGGGATGACATGCAGGATATGTCCCCGGGCGGAATCGAACCGGGGACCCTGATGGTTACATGGTCAACGCTTAACCCGCTACGCCACCTAAGCGCCCTACTTATTTTATTTCTATTTTTTTCCTGTGTGGGGCAATCCCACTTTGTATTTTATTTTTTATTTTATTGGACAGATACAGGAAAGTAAGGAGAAGAAGGGAGAGGGGGCATGTCAGCAGGGAGTGTGCACTGTGGACCTTGGTGCTTGACCACTAGACCACCCCAGGCCACACACACTTACTTTTAGGGGGGGGGGAGGAATCTATGGTTTGGTGTTAGAATCATATTGTTGGTACTGTTTTTGTGGTGAAGCACTTTTTTTGTGTGACGTTTTAACACACTAATTAATGTAAAAACTACTATACAAATAAATGATCTTCATTGATGAAACTAAGCAAACAGCCCACGTTTCTTCCCCAACAACACTCGCTTGTTTTTTTTATATCATCTAGGAGAGGTCACACTTCAGGGTCAACGTGTGCTGCAGTAGGTGACCTTTGACCTTACCTTGAAGTCGTAGGCGGACTGTTTGATGACCTCGGGGGCCATCCAGAAGGGCGTGCCCACGAAGGTGTTGCGTTTGATCTGCGTGTCCGTCAGCTGACCCGCCACGCCGAAGTCTGCCAGCTTCACCTCCCCCTGCTCTGACAGCAGCACGTTGGCGGCTGGAGGAGAGAGGGAAGAGAAGAGGTGAGGAGGAGAAGATGAGAGGTGAGAAGGGGAGAGGGAGAGAGAGAGAGAGATGAGAGGGGGAGAGAAGAGGAGAGGTGAGAAGAGGAGAGATGAGAGGGGGAGAGAAGAGGAGAGGTGAGGAGAGGTGAGAAGAGGAGAGATGAGAGATGAGAGGGGGAGAGAAGAGGAGAGGTGAGGTGAGGAGAGGTGAGAAGAGGAGAGATGAGAGATGAGAGGGGGAGAGAAGAGGAGAGGTGAGAAGAGGAGAGATGAGAGGGGGAGAGAAGAGGAGAGGTGAGGAGAGGTGAGAAGAGGAGAGATGAGAGATGAGAGGGGGAGAGAAGAGGAGGGGTGAGAAGAGAGAGGTAAGAGATGAGGAGAAGAGAGAGAGAAGAAGAAAGGAGAGGTGTAGAGGAGAGAAGAGAGGGAACTGTTTACGGAGTCCTATGTCCAAGGCCGGCTAGGGGTTGTTGCCTCCTAAGGAGTGTGTTGTGGTGCCGGTTTTTATTCATTAGGAGCCCAGGGACTGCAAGCACGCAAGCAATCAATCAGGGGTTATTTTTGTCGACCGAAGGAGCTATTGATCGAGACGAAAGTGTCCAGGTTTGATTTAAAAAAGCTTTAATCAGTTGCATGAGTGACTCTGATTTGAGTGGATGGATGTAGTACCTTGCTTTGTTTAATAGCATTTTTAGCTGACGCTTTTATCCAAAGCAACTTAAATTGCAGTGAGTGCATACATTTGTCAGTGTATTTATATGCTCCCAGCGGGGATCAAACCCACAACCTAAGCGTTGTTAGCGCCACGCTCTACCAGCTGAGCCACAGAGGAGCGTTATATGAAATCAGTCCACAGATCTGGGTGAGACGGGATGAGAGACGATGAGAGTGCAGTTTGTGAGAGGTGTGCAGGTGACCATATCCACCACAGCACAGGTTGTAGTCGCGTAGCTTGTGCCGGGGTCACAGGTAGCTTAGAGGTTAAAGAGCAATCGGAAGGTCGCTGGTTCGATCCCCGCCTCAGGAGGGAGCTGCATGTGAGCTGGTGACTGGAGGGTTGCTGGCATCATATGTCATCTAAGGTGCCTACCACTGCCGTCGTGCCCTTGAGCAAGGCACTTAACCCCTAATTGCTCCAGGGGCACGGACTATGGCTGACCCTATGCACACAGAGCAAAAAATACATTTCGTTGTGGAACATGGAATGCTGCGTGACACTTTGTTTCATTACCACTGCGGCCTACGGTAATATCAGCAAAAAAAAGAGCTTAGAGCGTTATTATATAATACACAGACGAGGTCAAGGAGTCTGGACAACCCCATTGACGATAATGGACGAAAATCCCAAATTTATAAAAAGGGATTGTCATGGCACAGGCTTTGCACAAGCCCTGTTAGTAAGCTTGTGTGTTCATAGCCCAGTTTAAAAGCCTGTGTGTTCATAGCCCCGTCAGTAAGCTTGTGTGTTCATAGCCCAGTTTACAAGCCTGCAGAGTTCATAGCCCCGTTTACAGGCCAGTGTGTTCATAGCACCGTTAGTAAGCTTGTGTGTTCATAGCCCCATTTACAAGCCTGTGTGTTCATAGGCCAGTTTCCAAGCCTGTGTGTTCATAGGCCAGTTTACAGGCCTGTGTGTTCATAGCCCAGTTTACAAGCCTGTTTATCATCTTCTAATTACCCAGACCATGGTGGCCCACCACAGTCTAATTTGTCCTGCCACAGTTTCATAACAAACCGAAAATATTTTTCTCTGACGTTGTGTTTTGTTTTGTGCCGTTGCTTCAGCGAAGGGTCTCTCTCGCTTCCACACTCGCACTCATGAGAGTACTTCTATATTTCAGCCCTGCTCGCACTGTTGTGGGAAAGTTCAAGCAGTTTTTATTTTATTATTATTATAAAAAAAAAAAAAGATACACAGTCCACCCACCAGTCCACCCACTGTGGGAAACACTGAGGCTCTGAGGTCATAACCCCGTCTGTAAGCCTGTGAGGACAGTACCCTTTTATTTATTTAAGGTTTTTAGGGCATTTCTGCTTCATTGGGAGAGAGACAGTCGAGACTGACAGGAAGGATGGGTGAGAGAGAGGAGGGATGACATGCAGGGATGATATGTCGACGGCTGGAAACGAACCCGGGGACCCTGCGATTACGAGGCTGACGCCTCTGTGTGCTACGCTACGCTATGCTACGTCACCCACCCCGCCTTTCGAGGCCTGTATCTTTGATGTCTCTGTGTGCTATGCGACCTAGCGGCCTGTACCTTTGATGTCTCTGTGGATCTTCTTCTCGGAGTGGAGGTACTCCAGGCCTTTCAGGATCTCTCTGAGGATGGTGGCGATCTGGATCTCGTCCAGCGCTCCTGGCTCCAGCTGGAGAAACAACAAACATCAAACAACAACGTCTCTCAGTTCCAACTGGCAACACAGCAAACGGAACATTTTCGTCGACCGATCAGTCCTTAATATAGACGCTCACCAAGTCCAACGCTGAACCTCCACCCAGATACTCCATGATGATCCATAACTTTGATTCCTGAAAGAGAAAGAAAGTTGAGAGGAAATTAAAAATAGATCTCGTTATAGTACGTTATAGAAGGGTGTTTAGTAGTCAGAGTCAAAGTTTTCCAAAACAACTTCCAGGGTTAAATGAGAAAGCCCTCTTGGGGGTGGGGGTGGGTAGTCATATTTAATCCTGGTTTATTTTTAGGATTATGAAGAGAGAAAAGTGGGTAGTGAGAGCTAAATCCTTTCAAAGCTTTTCCCACTAATACGATATGATCTAAACGTGATCTTTTACGTTTTGGCACGTGCCAGAAACAACAAACTTAAGAACTTTGAGCCATAGTATTTGGACTTTGGTCACAGTCAGTGGCTGTGCACAGTGACCTACCTTATATTTGTTCAGTGTATATAAGATACGGCTAAGATCTAAACAAAACAAAAAATCCCCTCTGTAACCCCCCCCCCCGTGCAATGTTCCATAACCGTGCAATATGTTTACATTCTTGACCTTATTCCAAAGCGCTTTACAATAGCCTCTCATTCACCTATTCACACAACAATGGCGGCAAGCTACCATGCAAGGCGCCGGCCTGCTCATTGGGAGCAGTTTGGGGTTCAGTGTCTTGCCCAAGGACACCTCGACACGTGGCCAGCCGGGGATCGAACCGCCGAACTGGTGACCTTGCGATCATTAGACGCCGGCTCTATCTCCTGAGCCACAGCCGCCAACTACCTAGGCTGTTTAGCTCAACAGGCTAACGTCAGCCTCTCACCTTGAGATAGGCGCTGTGTACAGTGACCTACCTAGGCTCTTTAGCTCAAGGGGCTAACATCTGAGGCAGTCTCTCAGCTTGAGATAGGCGCTGTGTACCGTGACCTACCTAGGCTCTTTAGCTCAACAGGCTAACGGCTGTCCCTCACCTTGATGGGAGCTGTGTACAATGACCTACCTAGGCTGATTAGCTCAACGGGTTCAGTGTCTTGCCCAAGGACACCTCGACATGTGGACAGGAGGAGCCGGGTATCTAACCGCCAAACTGCTGACCTTGCGATCATTAGGCTCTTAGAGCCGCACTGGCTGAGTGTGTGTGTGTGTGTGTATAACACACCTTGAGGTAGGAGCCGTAGTAATTGGTGACGAAGGGGCTGTCACACTGGCTGTGTGTGTGTGTGTGTGTGTGTGTGTGTGTGTGTGTGTGTGTGTGTGTGTGTGTGTGTGTGCGTGCGTGTGTGTGTGTTCACCTTGAGGTAGGAGCCGTAGTACTTGGTGACGAAGGGGCTGTCACACTGGCTGAGCACGGTGATCTCCTGCTGGATGTCCTCGATCTCGTCCTCCGCCTCCTCCAGGTCGATGATCTTGATGGCCACCACCTTCTGGCTGCGGTTGTCGATGCCCTTGAACACCTCGCCGAAGGAGCCCTTACCGATACGCTCCAGCTTGGTGAACAGCTCCTCTGGGTCCGCTTTCAGGCTCTGCGGCGGGAGAGAAGAAAAAGAGTGTTAATTTTGGGTTTGACAGGAAGGATGGGTGAGAGAGAGAGAAGGGAAGGGATGACATGCAGGACATGTACTTTTTCCCCCTCATATTTCATATTTGTCTTTTTTTATTGGGATGGGAGACAGTAGAGATTTGACAGGAAGGATGGGTGAGAGAGAGAGTAGGATAGAGACTGACAGGGAGGATGGAGGATAGAGACAGTAGAGATTTGACAGGAAGGATGGTTGCGAGAGATGAGGATTTGACAGGAAGGATGGGTGAGAGAGAGAGGAGGATAGAGACAATAGAGATTTGACAGGAAGGATGGGTGAGAGAGGAGGATAGAGACTGTAGAGATTTGACAGGAAGGATGGGTGAGAGAGAGAGAGAGAGGAGGATAGAGACAGTAGAGATTTGACAGGAAGGATGGGTGAGAGAGAGAGGAGGATAGAGACAGTAGAGATTGACAGGAAGGATGGGTGAGAGGGGATAGAGACAGTAGAGATTTGACAGGAATGATGGGTGAGAGAGATGAGGATGGAGACAGTAGAGATTTGACAGGAAGGATGGGTGAGAGAGAGGAGGATAGAGACAGGAAGGGTGGGTGAGAGAGAGAGGAGGATAGAGACAGTAGAGATTTGACAGAAAGGATGGGTGAGAGAGAGAAGGATAGAGACAGTAGAGATTTGACAGGGTCGGATGGGTGAGAGAGAGGAGGATAGAGACAGGAAGGGTGGGTGAGAGAGGATGATAGAGACAGTAGAGATTTGACAGGAAGGATGGGTGAGAGAGAGAGAGAGGAGGGATGACATGCAGGATATGTCCGCGGCCGGAACCGAACCGGTAACCCTGCGGTTACACGGTCGACGCTTAGTGTGTTACGCCACCAAGCACCCCGGAGAAGAAGACTGTGAGAGCATCTTACATTACATTTTTGGCGTTTAGCAGACGCCTTATCCCAAAGCGACTTACAATCAATACATTTGACTATGTAAGTGAATCATCTATCCCCCAGTCTTAGCAGGAGAAGTAATCTACGCTTGGGCCAGGGGCCATTGGCAGTTGTCGTGCTAGAAGAAGGACGATTTAATTGGATTTTTAAAATGTTTTAATAGACACTGGAGAAACAGTACAGTACAGGGTAGTAGGTGTCTCAGGAGAAGTAGTATAGGTGAGGGGGTAGATGGGAATAGATGTCTCTGGAGACACAGTGCTGGGGGGTAGTAGATGTCTCAGGAGAAGCAGTATAGGGCACGGGGTAAGCAGGTGTCTCAGGAGACACAGTGCAGGGGGGTAGTAGATGTCTCTGGAGACACAGTACAGGGGGTTAGTAGATGTCTCAGGAGACACAGTGCTGGGGGGTAGTAGATGTCTCAGGAGAAGCAGTATAGGGCACGGGGTAAGCAGGTGTCTCAGGAGACACAGTACAGGGGGGTAGGCCTAGTAGATGTCTCAGGAGACACAGTGCAGGGGGGTAGTAGATGTCTCAGGAGACACAGTGCAGGGGGGTAGGCCTAGTAGATGTCTCAGGAGGAGCAGTTAGGGTGTAGCCTGAAGAGATAGAGGTCTTCAGTCTCCGACTTAGGAAGAGAAGGGGAGTGACTCTGCAGAGAGTCATGCCTTGACGGCCAGACCTCCTCCATCTCTGTCTCATGTATTTTTAATGCGCTCTGGCTGACAGACTAATGAAAGGGCAAGGTCTCAACTCTTCATCTGGGCCTGTCTGCAGCTCCATCTGACGATGACGGACAGGTCAACACACACACACACACACACACACACACACACACACACACACACGCCACCACTCAGGTGGACCAAACAACAGCAACACAAATCACAAACGTGGGGACGCTGGCAGGGGTAGACATCGGAGGTCGGGGCTCATTGTAGGCCTAATGCATGGAACGGAATGAGGAACGGTATCAAACACATGACACCATCGCTCATTCTGTTCCATTGCATTATAATATAGCCTGACTGTCCTCCGATTTCTACCTCCGTCAGCCTCCCCTGATGTGGCCGAGATAAAAGTAGCTAACCCCCATCGGGTGAGCAGAAGATTAAGGACTCTACTTCTCTCTCCTTCTCTCTCTCTCTCTCTCTCTCTCTCTCTCTCTCTCTCTCTCTCTCTCTCTCTCTCTCTCTCTCTCTCTCTCTCTCTCTCTCTCTCTCTCTCTCTCTCTCTCTCTTCTCTCTCTCTCTCTCTCTCTCTCTCTCTCTCTCTCCCTCCTTCTCCTTCTCTCTCTCCCTCTCCCCTTCCTTCCTTCTACTTCTACAGGGCTCTGAGTTAGGAGGCTAGCAACAGAAGTAGCGAAACAACACCAAACTAACGGAACATGGTTGTCTCTGTCTCTCTCTTTCTGTCTCTCTCTTTCTCTCTCTGTCCCTCCCTCCATCTCCCTCCCTCTGTCTCTCTCTCTCTCTCTCTCCTTCTCTCTCTCCCTCCTTCCTTCCTTCCTTCCTCACAAGCCCTGCTGGAGATGATGCTGCTGCTAATATTCCCACTCCTCCCTTCCCCACCCAGAGAGATGCATAGCCCCTGGCCATGCATAATAGCTACTGCAGGATCTTACACAAGCTCTTTTCTAAAATCAAAGCCAGCTGGTAAGTTATTATCACTAGCCCAGAAGATCTCTCGCAAAATGGAAGATAGAAAACGATAACATATATAAGAAAGAACCTAATGGCTATAGTTGGCTGTGTTTCATCTGCTGCGGGGGGAAAAAACAGGCTATTTAAACCCCTGGCTCACGTTGTTGTGTTGTGTGAAATAATAGCGAAATAATAATCCTGTGTGGTTCCCATGATACCCCTGGGAACCGCAGGACACCGGCCACCGCTCACACTTAAACTGCCGTGTCTGTGCAGATAGATGACCTGTGTTTTTCCAACCCTAGTCTCCAGGGGGACTCCGCCAGCACAGGATGTGCCCGTTTTCATTCTTGCCTAGCACTGGAAAACACACACCGAATTCAACTCGTTGAGGTCTGGCGGTGATCAGATAAGCTAGTTAGGGGGGGTTAAGGGGTTTGGTAACTGTATTCTGATTGTATCTTGTATGTTCTTGGTGTAATGTATGCTCTGTGTATGCATGGATGGATGTTTCTTGGGTGTTGTTTTTGTATGTTCTTGTCTTTGTTGTTTCTTTGTCTACGTTGGAAAACAATGTTTCAGTACACTTTTACACTGCTATCCCCTGGGATGTGTTGTATGTACTTTTTTTTTTACCCAAATAAAAATCAATCAACCAATTAATCAACCAATCAATCAAGTGCAACTCACCTGCATCCCAGGTAGGCCCCCCTGCACCGGGGAGTGAGCCATGGCGACGGGGAACAGCTCTGCTGGACAGGTGAGGGGGTCTGACCAGTAAACACCTCTGCCAGACGAGGAGGGTCTTCAATGGGGATGGATGTCGTCTGGTTGTTGTGTGCGTATGCGATAGATAGATAGATAGATAGATAGATAGATAGATAGATAGATAGATAGATAGATAGATAGATAGATAGATAGACAGACAGAGAGACAGATAGATAGATAGATAGATAGATAGATAGATGGGACACCCAGCTAACCTTAATCCGTGTGTCTGTGTCTCTAGGAGTCACTGGCCCTGCTAGCTAGCAAATAAAAGGTGTTGGTTGACTCTCCTCCTGCATAAACACGTGTAGAGATGAGAGATGTGACAGCTAGTTTGGTCTCTCTGGTGCGATGGCTAGCTAAGACCAATGGATCTGGAGAAGAAGGAGAGAAAAACCCCAGCTTCTGGCAGATTCAGCACACGTTTACATGTGCATACATGGAGATCGACTCCTAGCTGTGTTTGAGAGCTACAGTTGAGGTTCCTTCGCACGACAGATCATCAGTCCTGATCTTGTAACACCGAGTAGCTTCGCTTGGCTAGGCTGCCTCCTGTCACCAACGCAACTGACAAGATTACCACATATCACACGTATTTTCACTATTTCCCAAACATAAACCGGTTAAAAGACACGTGTATACAGCGGTGTGGTCTCGCAGCGGTGTGAGACCTGGATGAGAGAAGGTCTTAAAGGGCTTTTAAAGGCCCGAAACTATTAATATTTTTGTTTTCTTTCTCACTTTCCTCCTGTGCTGGCCGCCATCTTGTCTCTGGGACAGCGGAGTGCAGGGGTTGCCAGGTGGGGATTGCCCATTTCCAGCCTAACTACGGTCTAAAAAACCGGCGATAACCCGCCCTATCTGGCAACCTTAGCGGGACTGTACATCAGGGTTGCCAGCTGGGATTGACAATTTCCAGCTTAATCACAGTCTAAAAACCGCTAAATCCACCAAAAACCAGCCCAAAACCTATGTTATTGTCAGATAAGCGCTAATTATTATTGGGCAGGTGCCCATCTCCTGCCCCTAAACTGTATGTCTGTTGCCAATTATGTTTGTAAATAAATAAATAATAAAACCTGCACATTGTATGTAGCTACTAGGGTGTGTGTGTTTTAACTTCACGCGTTTTGTAACTTCCAGGCACTGACATTTTGATGCCACCTAAATGCTATTCATCTATCTATCTATCCAGCCCAACCGCCCAGATGCTGTTTTCCCGGCCCAGTGTGATCAAAAGTAGCCCTTTCGGCGGTAACCCGCCCCATCTGGCAACCCTGGTTTACATCCGGATGCGATGTGCCGGTTATGACCAGCAGGGGGCAGAAGAGACGGGCAAACATAGAAACGAACCCTCAATTGCTCTCTCCCTTTTCTTTCCCTCTTTTCTCCCCTTTTCCTCCCTTTTCTTCTTCCCCACCCTTTACAGACTATTGTTGTGCACCTTGCCATAGGTAGAGGGTGATAATAATAGTAATAATAGTAATAATATTAATAGTAATAATAATAGTAATAATAATAATAATAATAGTAATATAATAATAGTAATATTTTTTTTATTTTTATTTTTTATTTAACCTTTATTTAACCAGGCAAACATGTAAGAACAAATTCTTATTTGCAAATGCAGCCTGACCAAAAAGCAATGGCTCTTTGGGGGGGGGGGGGGTGGGAAGCTAGAAATAAAACAAGGTTAAGTCATTTACAACAATAAAACAATAAAACAATAAAATACTGGCAAACACAGATGCATTAAAATACTAACAGTCAGAGAGAGGGGAGAGAGACGGAGGAGGTAGGGGTGAGGAAGAGCGGAGGTGAGGGATAGCGGGGGTAGTGGAGCAGGGGTATTTAAAATGAGGCAGTGATGGGTTATGGGATGGGTGAGAGACGGCGATCAACAGGTGCATTGATCGACTATGGTTCGCTGCAGGATTTGTTTGAAAGCAGTGAGTGAGGTGAGGGTGGTGAGTTTGAGGGTGTTCTGTAAAGTGTTCCAGTCGTGTGCTGCAGCGAACCGGAAAGCGCTGCGCCCGAGTCGGCCCGACAACGGTACGGGCTTTGGGGATGGTGAGTCGGACAAGATCACTGGATCTTAGAACGATGACGGGGCGGTGAGAGAGGTGCAGAAGGGATGAGAGGTAGAAAGGTGTTTTGCAAAGTATGGTTCTGTAGATAAGGTGAAGCCAGTGACAGAGCCGTCTGCTGTGAAGAGATGTCCAGTCTACAAGGGTGTACAGATCACAGTGGTGAGTTGTGAAAGGCGCACTAGTGGCAAAACGAATGGCGGAGTGATGGAGTGTGTCGAGTTTCCTGAGGGCAGACTGAGATGCCATCCTATAGATGGTATCGCCATAGTCAAATATGGGCAGGATGGTCATCTTGACAAGGGTATGTTTGGCTGCACGGGTGAAGGAGGCCTTGTTCTGGTATAAAAAGCTTAAGCGAGCTTTGACTTTTGTCTGCAGGTGCTTTATGTGGGTGGTGAAGGAAAGGGATGAGTCCAGCCAAAGGCCAAGGTATTTGTAACAAGAGACAAACTCCAGCTCGGAACCGTCAACACAGAAGATCTTAGGGGGGCTGCTGACACGAGGTCTCCGGTCGAAAAGAATGCACTTTGTTTTTTTGGTGTTGAGGAGAAGATGTAGGCGATGAAAAGACTGCTCAATGGAGGTGAGGCTGAGTTGTAGAGTGGAAGCCGCAGAGTGGAGTGAAGGGCCTGCACAATACAAGATGGTGTCGTCAGCATAAAGATGGATCTGGGATTTGCCAGCATCTTTTGCTATATCATTGATATAGATTGAGAACAACGTTGGTCCCAAGATGGAGCCTTGAGGCACCCCTTTAGAGATGGTGAGATGGTCTGACAAGATATTTTCAGTCTTCACTTGCTGAACTCGGTCAGTTAGATCAGAGGTTCCCAAACTTTTTTTAACCAAGGCACCCCTGAAGCTTTCCCCCTTCTCCAAGGCACCCCAACTCTACGAAGATTTAAAAAATGCCTCGGAGCTTAAACTAAAAACAATACACGATGAATTGGTTTGAAAATTTGTGTTTATATAATATAATACATAAGTATTGCCCCAATGAATATTAACAAGATAATAAAAGTCATAAATGAACTGTAATGGATGGGCAAGAATGCATAGGTCAGTCAAACTATCGCTAAATTAAATAAAATTGTGGCCCTCAAGGATTGTACAATATGGGAGGAGACTCAGAGGGAATTCTTCACACAAATAAAATATCAAAGGCTTTTGGGAGCAGAGTCTCTTTATGCGGGGAGAGATAGTGGACACCGCGACACGCAGGTCCTGTTCCACTGACAGACGCGTGCGTGTCTTGTTCTTGACGTATGCTAGAGAAGAAAAAGCCAGCTCGCACAAGTAGGAGGTTGGGAAGGGTAAAAGCACCTTGATGGCGCTCTCTGAGAGAGATGGATATTCATGTCCCACAAGCAGTCAAAACCTATCCAAACCTAGCTCACCATGTTTGAGCTTCAGTGTGCGGTCCATAATGAGCTCTGCCAGTTCATCTTGAGCTTTGCTGCTCAAACTAGCGGCTGATGCTGATGAGAGGGGGTTGAACGGATCCCGGAGCCAGTCGAAGTCTTCGTTCATTGGAGGGAAATAGGACTCAAATCTCTCCTCCAGCATACGTAGGTGCGCAGCGATCAGATTCAAGAAAGACGCTGACTTGTGTGCTGCGTCATTGGCCGTCAACGTAAACATTTGTGTTTTTCTTGGCCACCCCGTCTTGCCACCGTCTCAATTTGGATCGGAATCCGTTCAGTTTGTCTGTCGCTGTCAGGATATTCTCAGCCTTCCCTTGCATTTTTATGTTGAGGTCATTAAGGTGGCTGAAAATATCTGCCAGATAAGCAAGCTTAATCCACCACGATTCATCTTCCAATTGTTCTTTGTATGGCAAGTCGTGCTCACTGACATCAGTTCATCTTGGAGCTCATAGACACGGGATAACACCTTGCCCCGCGACATTCAGCGGACCTCTGTGTGTAATAAGAGCCCCTCATGCTCGGACCCCATCTCATTGCACAATGTGCTGAACAGCCGTGACTTCAGCGGGCGTGATTTTACATAATTAACAATTTTCACCGCTTGGTCCAAGACTTCAGTGAGGAGTAGTTAGTTAGTAACTAGTAGGCCTAGTTAGTAAATTAATATCTTTCAAATCTGAGAAATATATATTTTATTTGCTTATGAACTCCATTGCACATGTAATAAACAAACGTTTATTCATGTATTATTATTATAATTGTATATTACATATATATATATTTTTTTTTTTTACGAGCAGATTTGGCGGCACCCACTTTGGGAACCTCTGCGTTAGATAGCTGGCAAACCAGTTGCAAGAGTTTGTCGAGAGACCAATGTTGGAGAGCCTCTGTAGAAGGATGGAATGGATGACAGAATCAAAGGCCTTAGCTAGGTCGATAAAGGCAGCGATGCAGACCTGCTTGGAGTCCAAGGAAGTGAGAATGTCATCCATAACTTTCAAGGTAGCTGTGATGCACCCGTGGCCAGGCCGGAACCCAGACTGCATGTTGGACAGGATGTTGTTTGAGGCCATGAAGTGGCTGAGCTGTTTGAGAGCCAGCTTCTCCAGGACCTTGGCCAGGCACGGCAAGATGGAGATGGGCCTGTAGCAGTTGGGGTCGGAGCTAGAGCCACCTTTAAAGAGGGGAAAGACCAGCGCGGATTTCCAGTCAGGAGGAAAGACAGACAGCTCAAAAGACATGTTGAATAGCCGTGTGATGGGAGCGGAAATGACAGGTGCAGCAGCTTTCAAAAACATGGGTTCGAGCCCATCAAGGCCAGCAGACTTGTTTGAGTCTAGCTTGGTTAGCTCCTCTAAAACCTCTGAGGTCAAGACAGGTTTAAAGGAGAAAGCGTCACAGCTGGAAGGAGGAGGAGAATGTGATGAAGCAGCAGTGGGGGGAGTAGCTGAGAATACATGGGCCGAGTTGACATAGTGATGATTAAAAAGCGAAGCCATGTGAGACTTGTCAGTGACAACAGTGTCACCAAAGGTCATTGCACTAGGAAGATGAGGGGAAGTGAGTTTGTTTTCCATGGCTTTGACCATTTTCCAAAACATCTTGGCGTCAGAGCCACAGGATGCAAATTTGTCCAAGAAGTAACTGGTTTTGGCTTTTCTGACAGCCTGAGTGCTTTTATTTCTACACTGCCTAAAGGCAAGCCAGTCAGCAGGAGACTATAATAATAATAATAGTAATAATAGTCATAATAATAACAGTAATAATAATAATAATAATAGTAATAATAATAATAATAGTAGTAATAATAATAGTAATAATAATAATGCTTGACGGGGTATGCTTTAAAAAAAAAGTGTAGAAAACATAAACACACAGAGCTAAAAATGAAATTAATAAAGAAACACATTAGTAAATGTCTTTGGTAAGGGTAGACTCTTAGTATAGGCTATCGTAAAGACACTTTTAGCACATAGATAATAACAAGCTTTATTTGTATAGCACTTTTCTTGCAAATGTTGAAGCTCAAAGTGCTTTAACAGAACATATCCACACAGCATACAAATAATAATAGAACAATAGTAATCAATAAAACACACCATAGCAATAATATAAACTACATAATAAAACAAGAATAAATCATACAATCCAAGGGGTATAGAACAAAACAAAAAACAAAACAACCAAATAATACAATAATAACTAAGATTTAAATACATATTTAAAAAAAAAAACATATAGCCTATCAATACCGTATATACAAATTCATAGATAATAATATACATGTAGATATATAGATTCATCGACTATCTAACTGATGATCTGCTCATCACACAGTGAGCTTAGAGAGGGCACGTTTTATGCACCAGTTGGTTAGAGCGTGGTGTTAATAACGTCAAGGTCGCGGGTTCGAATCCCGGACTGGCCGCACAGGTGTCCCGCCTAGCAGGTAGGCCCCCCCCCCCCCCCTGCAATGCCCCTCACCCTCCTGCAACGACCCTCACTCACCCCTAGGCGGCGCCATGCGGTCACTTTAACACCCCACACACACACACTAACGCAGACCACCAGTAGCAGTGCAGTGCCAGAAACGAGTGCTGGAGGCAGTGTGTTGCGTGTATTGTTCCTCTGAACAGAATCAATGGAAGTCTGCCACATTGGTCTCAGCAGTGGAACGGCAGTGTGTGGCTTCAGTCCGTCCGGCATGGCGATATCCTCCTGACCGGTCCCGGTGGAGAAGGAACGGGAATTAACGGGAATCTCAGTCGCGGCTCTGGGGGGAGAAAAAATAATATACACGTGGACAATATCCGCATCTGAAAGAAAAGGAGGTAAGGAAGGAAACTTGTGCTTTTTATTTTTTATACGTGTGCCATAGTTGAGTCGATCTCTTGTTGGAAGAACAAGGCTTTATCTTTATGCATGGGAGCATCGCTGTTCTCCGGCGTGGGTTTTTCTGAGTATCCCGTTCGTGCACGACATGCCACATCGCTCCTGTGTGATCGTGTGACGGAGCGGTCTGAAGGGTTCTGAAGGGTTAATAAACGGCGGTCTGAAGGGTTAATAAACGGTGTCGGCAGGTCCGACCGGGACCGTCCGGGTCCACCACGTCCGACACCGGACTGTTCACCGCGCGACCCCCGGGCTGCAGAGAGCAGCGGTCACATTTTTGCTTTCGGTCTTTATTGGGTCACATGTATCTATTTCTCTGTATGACTGATAGCCTAATAAGTAAAGTATTTCATAGTTTCTGTGAATAGGCTAATCGTTTATTGGAAAAAAGTAATCCTAAAGCATTCTAAGCTGATGGAAGAATAAGGGATGCATTCATCGTACGTTATAAGAATAGATCCGCTCGCGCGCTTCGTCCTAATCAGTCGTCGAAGGGGAGGTGTGCGTGCGCGCGCGCATGTATGTGTGCATGTGTGTGCGTGTGTGTATCTATCTGTGTGTGCATGTGTGTGTGTGTGTGTGTGTGTGTGTGTGTGTATCTATCTGTGTGTGCGTGTGCGTGTGTGTGTGTTTGTATGTGTGTGCACAGTGCATGCATGCGTAAGCGTGTGTGTGTATCACGTCAGTGCGGCGCCTTCTTTAGCCTACTAACATCTTAACCCTGTAGGATTACTCCGGTAACCTACATACAGCCGGGTGTGTGTGTGTGTGTGTGTATCTGTGTGTGCGCGTGTGTGTTGTTTACGTTGGGGTGTCATGAGCGGCTTCTGAAAGCCCATGAATGATTGAAGGCCAACCTTGACCCTCACCCCCATCAGCTGAAGACGAGCGGGGACAATGGAGACCTCTGCTGAGAACGCGTTTAGTGGGGGGCTGCTCCCTGGTCTCACTCAATGTTCCACAATAGGACACCTAATGAACCGTGCAGAAAGGTGTGACACACACAAATGCACACAAATGCACACAGACACACACACACACACACACACACAGATACACACACAGATAGATACACACGCACGCATGCATGCATTCACACACACACACACACACACACACACACACACACATGCACACACAGATAGATACACACACACATGCACACATACACATGCACACACAGATACACAAATGCATATTGCACACACACCACACACACACTCACTCACAGACACACACACACGCACATTCACACATTCCAGAAACCAACCAACTAATGGTGCAGTCAGCGAAGAAAAAAGCAGTAGGACCTATGTTTATATCTGTCTCATACAGAAGGACCTCTGTTCTCCTCCTCTCCTCTCCTCCTTTCTCGCTGATTTCCTTTGCACACAGTCTTGGGAAATTTCAAGCAAAACCCGGTTCAAAGGCAGGTTAATACGCTGGCCGGGCGGTGGGAGCTGGGCTCTGGGAGGCGCACACAACCTCCTCCTTTGTCCTCCCTCTCTGTATGCGCTCCTAGGCCTCCCTCTCTCTCTCTCCCTCCCTCCCTCCCTCTCTCCCTCCCTCCCTCCCTCCCTGCAGCCGGGGCCTGTCACTGGGCCATGGCTAGCAGACTGTGTCCCAGGACTGGCAGTGTCACCCCGGCAGGGTGAATTAGAGCAGGAACGGAGGGGTGGACGGAGGGACAATGGTGGCTGCCCTGGTCGGCCTCTCTCTCTGTCCTCTTATGAAATGAAATAACAACACTGGGCCAGACTCGATGGTGGTAGGCGCCCCCCCCCCCCCCCCCCCCTCCCTGTCGACGGTTTGAAGATGCTCGCTCGGTCAACTGCCACTTTGTTGATGAGAGGACAAGTTGACGGGGTTAGCTAGTCGGACAGTTGGACAGTTTGGACAGTTGACCAGTTGAACATTTGGGACAGTTGAAACAGTTTGAACAGTTGAAACAGGGTGCGTTCGTATAATACGCTCTGGAAATCTTATCAGCACTCAAGGAATGCCTCTTGTCCAATCTAATTACTTGGTCGCTCTATGACGATGAACCCAGTGTGCGCTCCGGCGCTCTCGGAGCAAATTTCCGAAAGCACCCAATGTCGGAACAGTTGAAACAGTTGAACAGTCGAACGGTTGAAACAGTTTTTGAACATCTATGGTGTATAACATAATACATAACAAGTGTTGCCACAAATTTTTTTGGGAGTTGTGGGTTCGATTCCCACGGGGACCATAGCTACTGAAAAATGTATGCACTCACTGCAATGTAGCTAAGTCGCTTTGGGTAAAAGTGTCAGCTAAATGGCATATAGATATGAGAGAGAGAGATTGAGAGCAAAGGGAGGGACGGCAAACTTGAAGTGTCGTTAACGCTCGGTTAGTAAACATGATTGTTGTGGACGTGTTGTGCGTGTGTGCGTTAGGATCAGCTCACCCACACACCCACACCCACGCCTGTGCAACGCCTCGCTTCCCTGGGCTAGGGTTAGCTGCTCTGCTAGGACGTGGCCAGCGGTTGGCTGAAGCCAGCTCTTATGACAGGCTGTTAGCATGTTTGATTGCCACCCTGTGATTACCTCATGATTAATGCTACCTGAGGGCTCGACCGAGGCCCGAGGGAACAGCCTGTGGTGGGCTTGTGTTCAGAGTTTCAGATTCCGATCCAAATTTGTCCAAGAAGTAACTGGTTTTGGCTTTTCTGACAGCCTGAGTGCTTTTATTTCTACACTGCCTAAAGGCAAGCCAGTCAGCAGGAGACTATAATAATAATAATAGTAATAATAGTCATAATAATAACAGTAATAATAATAATAATAATAGTAATAATAATAATAATAGTAGTAATAATAATAGTAATAATAATAATGCTTGACGGGGTATGCTTTAAAAAAAAAGTGTAGAAAACATAAACACACAGAGCTAAAAATGAAATTAATAAAGAAACACATTAGTAAATGTCTTTGGTAAGGGTAGACTCTTAGTATAGGCTATCGTAAAGACACTTTTAGCACATAGATAATAACAAGCTTTATTTGTATAGCACTTTTCTTGCAAATGTTGAAGCTCAAAGTGCTTTAACAGAACATATCCACACAGCATACAAATAATAATAGAACAATAGTAATCAATAAAACACACCATAGCAATAATATAAACTACATAATAAAACAAGAATAAATCATACAATCCAAGGGGTATAGAACAAAACAAAAAACAAAACAACCAAATAATACAATAATAACTAAGATTTAAATACATATTTAAAAAAAAAAACATATAGCCTATCAATACCGTATATACAAATTCATAGATAATAATATACATGTAGATATATAGATTCATCGACTATCTAACTGATGATCTGCTCATCACACAGTGAGCTTAGAGAGGGCACGTTTTATGCACCAGTTGGTTAGAGCGTGGTGTTAATAACGTCAAGGTCGCGGGTTCGAATCCCGGACTGGCCGCACAGGTGTCCCGCCTAGCAGGTAGGCCCCCCCCCCCCCCCCCTGCAATGCCCCTCACCCTCCTGCAACGACCCTCACTCACCCCTAGGCGGCGCCATGCGGTCACTTTAACACCCCACACACACACACTAACGCAGACCACCAGTAGCAGTGCAGTGCCAGAAACGAGTGCTGGAGGCAGTGTGTTGCGTGTATTGTTCCTCTGAACAGAATCAATGGAAGTCTGCCACATTGGTCTCAGCAGTGGAACGGCAGTGTGTGGCTTCAGTCCGTCCGGCATGGCGATATCCTCCTGACCGGTCCCGGTGGAGAAGGAACGGGAATTAACGGGAATCTCAGTCGCGGCTCTGGGGGGAGAAAAAATAATATACACGTGGACAATATCCGCATCTGAAAGAAAAGGAGGTAAGGAAGGAAACTTGTGCTTTTTATTTTTTATACGTGTGCCATAGTTGAGTCGATCTCTTGTTGGAAGAACAAGGCTTTATCTTTATGCATGGGAGCATCGCTGTTCTCCGGCGTGGGTTTTTCTGAGTATCCCGTTCGTGCACGACATGCCACATCGCTCCTGTGTGATCGTGTGACGGAGCGGTCTGAAGGGTTCTGAAGGGTTAATAAACGGCGGTCTGAAGGGTTAATAAACGGTGTCGGCAGGTCCGACCGGGACCGTCCGGGTCCACCACGTCCGACACCGGACTGTTCACCGCGCGACCCCCGGGCTGCAGAGAGCAGCGGTCACATTTTTGCTTTCGGTCTTTATTGGGTCACATGTATCTATTTCTCTGTATGACTGATAGCCTAATAAGTAAAGTATTTCATAGTTTCTGTGAATAGGCTAATCGTTTATTGGAAAAAAGTAATCCTAAAGCATTCTAAGCTGATGGAAGAATAAGGGATGCATTCATCGTACGTTATAAGAATAGATCCGCTCGCGCGCTTCGTCCTAATCAGTCGTCGAAGGGGAGGTGTGCGTGCGCGCGCGCATGTATGTGTGCATGTGTGTGCGTGTGTGTATCTATCTGTGTGTGCATGTGTGTGTGTGTGTGTGTGTGTGTGTGTGTGTATCTATCTGTGTGTGCGTGTGCGTGTGTGTGTGTTTGTATGTGTGTGCACAGTGCATGCATGCGTAAGCGTGTGTGTGTATCACGTCAGTGCGGCGCCTTCTTTAGCCTACTAACATCTTAACCCTGTAGGATTACTCCGGTAACCTACATACAGCCGGGTGTGTGTGTGTGTGTGTGTATCTGTGTGTGCGCGTGTGTGTTGTTTACGTTGGGGTGTCATGAGCGGCTTCTGAAAGCCCATGAATGATTGAAGGCCAACCTTGACCCTCACCCCCATCAGCTGAAGACGAGCGGGGACAATGGAGACCTCTGCTGAGAACGCGTTTAGTGGGGGGCTGCTCCCTGGTCTCACTCAATGTTCCACAATAGGACACCTAATGAACCGTGCAGAAAGGTGTGACACACACAAATGCACACAAATGCACACAGACACACACACACACACACACACACAGATACACACACAGATAGATACACACGCACGCATGCATGCATTCACACACACACACACACACACACACACACACACACACATGCACACACAGATAGATACACACACACATGCACACATACACATGCACACACAGATACACAAATGCATATTGCACACACACCACACACACACTCACTCACAGACACACACACACGCACATTCACACATTCCAGAAACCAACCAACTAATGGTGCAGTCAGCGAAGAAAAAAGCAGTAGGACCTATGTTTATATCTGTCTCATACAGAAGGACCTCTGTTCTCCTCCTCTCCTCTCCTCCTTTCTCGCTGATTTCCTTTGCACACAGTCTTGGGAAATTTCAAGCAAAACCCGGTTCAAAGGCAGGTTAATACGCTGGCCGGGCGGTGGGAGCTGGGCTCTGGGAGGCGCACACAACCTCCTCCTTTGTCCTCCCTCTCTGTATGCGCTCCTAGGCCTCCCTCTCTCTCTCTCCCTCCCTCCCTCCCTCTCTCCCTCCCTCCCTCCCTCCCTGCAGCCGGGGCCTGTCACTGGGCCATGGCTAGCAGACTGTGTCCCAGGACTGGCAGTGTCACCCCGGCAGGGTGAATTAGAGCAGGAACGGAGGGGTGGACGGAGGGACAATGGTGGCTGCCCTGGTCGGCCTCTCTCTCTGTCCTCTTATGAAATGAAATAACAACACTGGGCCAGACTCGATGGTGGTAGGCGCCCCCCCCCCCCCCCCCCCCTCCCTGTCGACGGTTTGAAGATGCTCGCTCGGTCAACTGCCACTTTGTTGATGAGAGGACAAGTTGACGGGGTTAGCTAGTCGGACAGTTGGACAGTTTGGACAGTTGACCAGTTGAACATTTGGGACAGTTGAAACAGTTTGAACAGTTGAAACAGGGTGCGTTCGTATAATACGCTCTGGAAATCTTATCAGCACTCAAGGAATGCCTCTTGTCCAATCTAATTACTTGGTCGCTCTATGACGATGAACCCAGTGTGCGCTCCGGCGCTCTCGGAGCAAATTTCCGAAAGCACCCAATGTCGGAACAGTTGAAACAGTTGAACAGTCGAACGGTTGAAACAGTTTTTGAACATCTATGGTGTATAACATAATACATAACAAGTGTTGCCACAAATTTTTTTGGGAGTTGTGGGTTCGATTCCCACGGGGACCATAGCTACTGAAAAATGTATGCACTCACTGCAATGTAGCTAAGTCGCTTTGGGTAAAAGTGTCAGCTAAATGGCATATAGATATGAGAGAGAGAGATTGAGAGCAAAGGGAGGGACGGCAAACTTGAAGTGTCGTTAACGCTCGGTTAGTAAACATGATTGTTGTGGACGTGTTGTGCGTGTGTGCGTTAGGATCAGCTCACCCACACACCCACACCCACGCCTGTGCAACGCCTCGCTTCCCTGGGCTAGGGTTAGCTGCTCTGCTAGGACGTGGCCAGCGGTTGGCTGAAGCCAGCTCTTATGACAGGCTGTTAGCATGTTTGATTGCCACCCTGTGATTACCTCATGATTAATGCTACCTGAGGGCTCGACCGAGGCCCGAGGGAACAGCCTGTGGTGGGCTTGTGTTCAGAGTTTCAGAGTTTCAGACTTTCGTGCTTCACGTCTTAACTGAATGTCCCTGGCTTTCTGTTTTTTTTAATTCCCCAGTCGAACAGAAAGCAGAAACCGTCCGTCCCCCCTCCCGCCCTTTTGACACGGTCTGGTAGATAGAGAGGAGATAGAGAGAGAGAGGGAGAGAAGCCTAGCCTACAATGAGCGGAGCGGATCACCTGATGTGTAACTTGACTGTCAAGGCCTGTCCCTCTTTTTTTAGTAGGTCACTTCCTTGGCTCGACTCCAGTTTCAGTGTTTTTTTTTGTGTTGTCGCGCCCAAAGAGCAACAGCTAGCAAGCAACGGCGTTCGTTCTGCTGGGGCCGAAAGGAAGATACGGTGGTTTCCATGGGAACGTTTAGTGACCCTGCACGTGACTAAACCCCCCCCCCCCTCCCCCCCTCCTACCTTCTACACCCCCCTCCCTCCCTCCCTTCCCTCCCTCCCAACCTGTTCCTCCTCTCCTCTCCCCACCTCTTTGTGGTTCCTTGGAGAGCAGATTATCTCCCGTTTATTCATTAGCTTCCAACTGAAAGGGAACCGCTTCAGGCAACTGAATTCTGAGGAGGGAGGAAGTTATTTTTTTGTTTCTTTCGGTTGTTTTTCTTTTACTCTAACCCCCAACAGGCACGTCGAGTGTCCACAGATAGCACCACAGACTTATGTGCAAACACAACGTCCTCCACGCACCATTTCAGCTGAGGTATTTGAGGAAGTAAATCAGGAGGGGGGGGGGGGTTGACAGTGGTGTGTCTGAGATGTCTGTTAAGAACTCCGCAAGTATGTCGACGCTCGCACGAGACACCTAGGGAGGAACTCCCTCAGGAAGTCATTCACAGGCAAACAGACAAATACCCTGAATACTGCGGTATGATGTATTAACCTCCCGTTGTAAAGCTGTCGATCGTGGTTTTTAAGGAGCAGCGTTTTGGCTGAAGGCTCTGTAGAACTCTACAGAGGTCAATATATATACTGTACTGTATATATGTTACAGTACATGTGAATACGGTACATGTGGTAAAACTAGGGTTAGGGTTAGGTGCTAGGGTGCTAGGGTTAAGGTTAGGGTTAGGATTAGTCGTAGGGTCAGGGTTAGGGTTAAGGTTAGGGTTAGGGTTCGACATGCCAGCATGTACCAAGTCACCCTAGCACCTGACCCTAACCCTAGTTTTCCCACATGTACCGTATTCCTACATGTACCGTAACACATATATATATATATATATATATATATATATATATATATATATATATACAGTATGGTCTTCCCGCAGAACCGCATAGATAGTCAATGTGACAGGGAGGGAAGGAGGGGAAAAGGAGGGGACGAAAAGCTTATAGACTGAGTGTACTTACTGTACACTCGACCGACTCTGTGTGTGTTGGAGAGGTTGTGTACCCAGGCCTGACACATGGGAGGACGGGCCTCTTTATGACACGACGGGTGTTTGTGTTCGCCGACGACCAGGTTCTTCTTGAACGACCCGACCCGGGAACAAAGTGTGCCTGACAGCCTCTCTATCTCTCTCTGTCACCCTCGCTTTGTCTCCCTATGTCTTTTATCGCTCTCTCTCTCTCTGTCTCTATCTATCTCTCTTTCTCTCTCTATCTGTCGGCCTCTCTTTCAGTCTCTATCTGTCTTTATCTCTCTGTCGGCCTCTGTCTCTCTCTCTCTCTCTCTGGCTCTCTCTCTCTCTGGCTCTCTCTCTCTCTATCTGTCGGTCTCTCTTTCCATCTCTCTCTCTCTCTGTCAGTCTCGGTCTCTCTCTCTCTCTCTCTCTCTGGCTCTCTCTCTCTCTCTCTGGCTCTCTCTCTCTCTATCTGTCGGTCTCTCTTTCCATCTCTCTCTCTCTGTCAGTCTCGGTCTCTCTCTCTTTCCGTCTATCTGTTTTCTCTCCCTCTCTCTCTCTCTCTCCCTCTCTCCCTCCCTCTCTCCCTCTCTCTCTCCCTCTCCCTCTCTCTCTCTCTATCTCTCTCTCCCTCTCCCTCTCCCTCCCTCTCTCTCTCTCTCTATCTGTCTTTTATCTGTATCTGTCTCGTTCTCTCTATCTGTCTGGCGTGCAAGCGTGTGTGTGTGCAGGTGTGAGGGTCGGGTTCTGTGAGAACCTCTGTGTGTCTGTCTGTGTGTGTGTGTGTGTGTGTGTGTGTGTGTGTGTGTGTGTCAGTACGGTACACACCACCGTGCCTGTGTGTTGACCTCATACATTTACATTACACGCAGTACATTTCTGGCATTTACCAGACTTCTTTTTTCCACAGCTACATAGAACAAATACATTTCGATCGTCATCCGTCAGCATCGCAAGAAAAAGTAATCTACGCTAGGATGACCAGGGGCACATTGGCTAGGATGACCAGGGGCACGTTGGCAATTGCATTCCTAGAACGCTTTCTTTCTTTCTTTTTTGTTCTTCTTCTTTTTATTAATTTATATTTATAGTAGAGAAACTGTACAGGAGGAGACTGAGAGGGTAGTGGGGGGGATGAGGAGGTCTTTAGGAGGGACGGTTAAGACGGAGCCTGGAGAGATGGAGGTCTTCAATCTACGGCCGGAAATAGGCAGTAACTCTGCAGTCCTGAGTCCTGACAGCAGTTACAATGCTAGAAGAAGGAAGGACAAGGAATTACTTTTTATTTTATTTTATTTATTATTTACAGTATAGACACTGTACAGGAGAGGGTAGTGGGGGGATGAGGAGGTCTTTTGGAGGGACTGTACAGGGGGGTAGTACAGGGGGATGAGGAGGTCTTTTGGAGGGACAGTTGTGGCCTGGGGTGGTCCAGTGGTCTAGCACCACAGTCTCCAGTGCAGTGAGTGCACACATATGCCCATGTCGGCATGGGTTCGAATCCCCCATGCCCTGCTGACATGCCCTCTCTCTCCCTTCTTCTCCTTACTTTCCTGTCTGTCTTCATTGTATCTGTCCAATAAAATGAAAAATATGAGTGGGACTGCCCCAAAAATAGATAACTTTAAAAAAGGAGGGACAGTTAAGATGTAGCCTGTCTACAGCAGAACATCGGTAGTGACTGCAGTTGTACCGTTCACAGGGTTAAGAGCAGCTGGTCTAATAACAGACGCCAGACTGGGCAATACTGGGGGAAAGTGGATTTATACTGAAGTGGAGAATTGACAGTAAATCTCTATCGATTTTTTTCTTCTTCTCCAGGCTTTGATTCAAGCAAGCTAGTCGGCCTGCGAACTGTCTGTCTGATAGCCACAATGGAGCGGGGGGGGGGAGAGGGAGGGAGAGACGGAGACAGAGAGGTGATCTCATCTAGCTGTCCAGAGACAGAGAGAGGGAGAACAGAGACAGAGAGAGGGAGAACAGAGACAGAGAGAGAGAGAACAGAGAGAAGGAGAACAGAGACAGAGAGAGAGACAGAGATGGAGAACAGAGACAGAGACAGAGAGGACAGAGAGAGGGAGAACAGAGACAGAGACAGGGAGAACAGAGACAGAGAGAGAGAGGACAGAGACAGGGAGAACAGAGATGGAGAACAGAGACAGTAGTTCTGGCCCCACTGTCTGGTCCCAGTAGGATATGATGGACCGGTTTCACAGACGAGGCTTAAAGTCTAAAACAGCGTCTTCAAAGATGGAGGAGAAAGAGGTTTTTCCGTTGCGTGACTCGGTTCTGGACCGGACTCAAGGCTTGTCTGTGAAAACGGCCCATTGTGTCTGGCTGTTTACTTACTGTGTTGTTCCCACTAACACTGGTGTTCAGTAACAGCTGTGGAATTGGCATAATAACTTTAGTCTCAAGTTCCAGTTTCAAGTTTTTATTGTTGCGTGACATTACACAAGTGGAAGAGAGTCAAATTCGTAGGCTTCGGGTTCCTGACATGAATTTGAATTCGCCATTTAACCGACGCTTTTTAATCAAAAGCGACTTTACCCAATCCAATTACGAATTACAGGGACATTCCCCCTGGAGTAACTGAGGGCTAAGTGCCTTACTCAAGGGAACACTAGTAGTGGTGGTGTTCCCCAGGTGGGATTTGAACTCACAACCTTCCCATCACCAATCCAACTCACTATCCACTAGGCCACCACTACCCCAATTGCGGTACAAGACAATAAGGCCAAAAAAACTGATTTAAAAAGAGTTTTGATCGCATTGTGGTTATTACACGGAATAAGGACTGCTCCTGTCAATAACACGTTGCAAGATTCGAGATAGCTTTATTGTCTGTCACACAGTGACAGAAATTCTCCTTCGACAGGCAGAAGTGCAGCTCAAGAATACATTTCCACATTAAAAACACACATAGGTCACACACATTAATACATACAATAAAAACAGACAGACATAGCAGTGTTTTATAAAATGTAGTGCCTATTTAAAAACTAAGTTACGTAATTTTAATAATAATAATAAAAAACAGTGTTATGGTTTAAGAAGCTAGGACAGTTGAGCACTATGAGCAGGGGATACAGAGGAGTGATGGTTGAGTGATGTTCTGGAATGTTCTGACTCAGGTTCAGGTGTACAGGTGAGACAGCGAGACAGACTGCTGAGTCGTGAGGTTGGCAGTGAGGTGAAGTCAGCACCTTCTCTCTGTCTGACACGCTGACACGTTGACGTGCTGCGGTCTGCCTGTCTGAGACGCCCCTGCAGCTGAGAGACGATGTGCTGTGGTGTGCTCTTTTAGGAGGAACCTATTGTGCGATGGGTGCCCCCCTATCTGCCCCCCTACCTGCCCCCTACCTCCCTCCCTACCTCCTTCCTACAT
>NC_137679.1:43050710-43053210 GCF_963989245.1 Nansenia antarctica | reverse complement strand
GTACGGAGGTCTTCTTGTCCTAACCTTGTCTGCTCGCTTCTAGCTTCCCTCCTTCAGATAATTGAAGGCCCTGAGTTTTTCTTCTCTCTCACAGCTTTGGCCAGCCCTATGCGGGTAAAACTCTGGACGCTAGCTAGCTCCAGCCTGTCAGAATGCTGTTGCCCGTGGTGTTTTTTCCGCTGTTTACGGTAAACAGCTGGGCAGAGTTAGTCAACGTGACAAGATGATGTCAGGAAGGAATTCTCAGCTTGAGGACAAATACCTCAGATTCTGTCTGCAGCGTTGGTTTGTTGTGGGTCCTCTGTGGGTGGCGGCTCGGTTGGTGCTAGCACGGCGCTAACAACGGCGCTTGTGGGTTGTGGGTTTGATTCCCGCTGGGGTACCAGATATACTGAAACAATGTATGCACTCACTCCAATGTACTGTACTGTAAGTCACTTACTTTATGCCTGAAGTAGGCCTGTATAACCGGAAGCTCGCGCAATTAAACAACGTTTCTTTGGCACAGAATTGAGTGTGCGGATGCTGTTTTTGTTGTTTTTGCACTGTTAGTCGCTTTGGATAAAAAGCGTCAGCTAAACTGCGTTTATATATAAATGTTATTGCATTGATTCCTGTGGAGCGGCGGCCCCGAGCGGGTTGGATAACGGGATGTTCAGAGCTCAGTGATGAGCACCTTGGGACCCATAAACCCTCTGAGGAAACCCACTGTTAAAGGACTACTCCGCGCACGCTATCGGAAAGCCGGAGGGGCTAATTTGTTATATTATGGCTAATGCTAGCTATGTTGCTCTGTGTGGGTGGAGAGGGGGAGGGGGGAGGGAGGGGGAAGGGTGGGCATGGGAGAGATGCCATCTGGGGCTTGTTTATTAGACCCAAAACTAAAAAGATAGCAAAAATTAGTAGTTAGTTCTTCTTGTGTTCATTATAATTGTTGTTGTTGTTGTTGTTGTTGTTGTTGTTGTTGTTGTTGTTGGACAAATTCAGGCTGTGACTCCTCTGTTTCAAACCTACTGTAACTACCTGCTGAGGGAGGGTGCTGTGGCCTCGACAGGTAACCTGAGACTTGTTTTGTCACAGTTAAGCTGGAGTGAAATACGGGAGATGGAGGGAGGGAGGGAGAGAGAGAGAGAGAGAGAGAGAGAGAGAGAGAGAGAGAGAGAGAGAGAGAGAGAGAGAGAGAGAGAGAGAGAGAGAGAGAGAGAGAGAGAGAGAGAGAGAGAGAGAGAGAGAGAGAGAGAGAGAGAGAGAGAGAGAGAGAGAGAGAGAGAGAGAGAGAGAGAGAGAGAGAGAGAGAGAGAGAGAGAGAGAGAGAGAGAGAGAGAGAGAGAGAGAGAGAGAAGAGAGAGAGAGAGAGAGAGAGAGAGAGAGAGAGAGAGAGAGAGAGAGAGAGAGAGAGAGAGAGAGAGAGAGAGAGAGAGAGCCGGGGAGGGAATGTGAGTGCTGAATATTTCCCAGTTTCACCTCCAGGGCTAACAGCAGACAGCCAGAGGAGCGCGCCCTGGTCTGACACCACAGCTCTCTGAGGTGACGCTTCGTGAGATTCCTGTTTCTGCTCTTTCCTCCTTTCATTTTCTTTGGACTGTCAAGATGTTATCACACATGGACTGGTTTACTCGACTCTCCTATGAAGTCATGAGGAAAGTGTGTGTGTGTGTGTGTGTCCACAAAGGCCTCAGACTAGAGCGTACTGTATTGATTGCCGTTCTCTTTCGGTACTCTCCTCGGCCTAGCCATATGAGATAACGGGGGACCGTTCCAGCCGAGTTTCAGCGTTTCCACTCTATTCTCCTCTCATATCTTTTTCTCTGTGTACCACATGTACAAAAGAGGAGATTTGGTGAGGCTGCATTCTCATTTTATGCACCCAGATTGTGGAATGCAATGCCAGTTTACATTAGAGATGCAACCTCAGCACATATGTTCAAGTCAAGACTAAAAACCCATCGTTTTAATATTGCCTTTAAATGACTAAATCATTAAATGATGATTATATAATGATTGGAGCACTTTGAGCTGCAACGTTTGCAGGAAAAGCGCTATAGAAAATAAAAAGTTATTATTATATCGACATGTCGGTTCTGAGACAACGATCTAAGTTGTGTGATCCGTATCGCTAGCAAAGTCAACTGCCAACTGCTGTTGTCACGGGAACGGGGGTCCGAAGACAAATGTGTAACTAGATGAGAGTGGAAGTAAAAAGAACCGATGAAAAATGGATAAGTCTTTTTTTGTTTTTTTTCAATCTTTCTCTCCTCCTCCTCCCTCTCCCCCCATCATTTATCCTCCTCTTCCCCCTCTTCCTCCAGAGAGGTGCACAGAGGACGGTCATGAATATGTACCAGTACCCCGGGCCCCAGGTGAACTCATGGGTGAAACACAGTAAAGATAGAGAGAAACAGGGGCCTTGAGGCGGCGATGTCGTTGGCGTGCAAATTAGGGTAGTTTCAGAGACCAGGCTATCATCATTCAGTATGCTTCAGTAGGCACAGTTAGGAGC
>NC_137679.1:43049218-43050510 GCF_963989245.1 Nansenia antarctica | reverse complement strand
ATCACTTCGTCTCTGTTTACCCCTTTAACCTGGGGGGGGGGGGGGGGGGAAATGGGGGAGGGGTGGCAGGTGGGGGGGGGTTGAGATTGAGGGCTGGAGGGAGGGGGACGAGGCAGGGGGGAAGATTGAGGGCTGTGGGGGGGAGGGTGATAAGATCTGTGCTTTAACCAGTTCAGAGGGCCGGCTGGTCTCTGACATGTTGACGAATGAGCTTCACCAACCAGAGGCGGTGCCCCAGGGTGTGTGACCGCCACGCCTGCCTTGTGGCGTCCCCGAAGACGCCGTTCGTTCACCAGATGGTTAGCCACCGTTAGTCACCGTAGGGCCCCCCCTGCCCCCCTGCCCCCCCCAGCACAGAGGGCTCCTGGGGGCCGTTAGAAACATGTTCACTGCAGCCTGGAGGCGGTGGTGGGTGGAGGGGGAGAGAGAGAGAGAGAGAGAGAGAGAGAGAGAGAGAGAGAGAGGGAGAGGGAGGGAGGGGGAAAGAGAGAGAGAGAGAAAGGGGGAGGGGACAGAGAGAGAGAGAGGGAGAGGGACAGAGAGAGAGACAGGGGGACAGAGAGAGGGAGAGGGAGACAGGGGGACAGAGGGAGACAGGGGGACAGAGAGACAGAGAGAGAGGGAGAGAGACAGGGGGACAGAGAGAGAGAGAGAGAGAGAGAGAGAGGGAGAGAGAGGGAGACAGGGGGACAGAGAGAGAGGGAGAGAGAAAGGGGGACAGAGAGAGAGACAGAGAGAGAGAGAGGGAGACAGGGGGACAGAGAGAGAGAGAGAGGGAGACAGGGGGACAGAGAGAGAGCGAGAGAGAGAGAGAGAGAGGGAGACAGAGAGGCGGTGGTGTTGTTGGAGAGGAAGCCTGGGGGTAGAAGGCTTGGAACACAGCTCTCTCTCTCTCTCTCTCTCTCTCTCTGACTGGCTCTCCACCGAACACAACGAAGCTCGGGTGTTTTTTCTCCTGGTTTTCCTGGTTGTTTCCCTGGCAGATTCTGCGTGTGGATTTTGGGATGGGATTCCTCTCCTGCAGTGTGCTTCCATTTCCTCTCCCATTTTCGGCGCAGCTTGACTTCCTGGAGAGATCCCGCGTTGTAATTCCCTACTTAGCGCCGACCTTAGACCACCCTGCCAAACACCCTCCACCTCCCCCACCTCCCCCACCACCCCACCCCACCCCACCCGCTGCCAGATAAAAGGCCTGCACAAACCCACAGTCTGAAATCCGTTTCATCCTGATCCGTCAGAACCAACCGAGGCTACTGGTGTTCCTGTGAACATGGTGAAATCTCTTTGGCGCC
>NC_137679.1:43034218-43036718 GCF_963989245.1 Nansenia antarctica | reverse complement strand
GGGCTGGGGGACCCCAACGTTTCAAGATCCTACCAACGCCTCTACTGCTTTGTACTCCTGTTCATCAGTGGAGGCCGGTGGAGGTAGATATCGGAGGACGGGCTCATTGTAATGCGTTGCTAAGATACCGTGGTTCCTCATTCCGTTCCACGTGTCACAATGAGCCCCGTCCTCCGATGTCTACCTCCGCCGGCCTCCCCTGGTGTCTCTCTGGACCGAAGCCGTGGGGTGTGAGGTATTTCCCTCAGCGTTGGAAGTGTGAGAGTGTGTGTGTGAGAGTGAGAGTGTGTGTGTGTGTGTGTGTGTGTGTGTGTGTGTGTGTGTGTGTGTATGTGTAGAGTCCAGTAACTGGATTTGCAGTCTTGTGCAGGAGGTTAAGTCGGTTATAGAGATAATCCGGAGGAGGCGATGTGATTGGTCGATCAGACTAGGGAGAGAAACCTCTCCAGCTGCTCTCTTTCTTTCCTTTCTTTCTTGTCTTTTTTGGGGGGGGGGGCGGAGAAGAGGGGGGGCGGATTATGGGGGTAGTAGGTGGGGGGTTAGAGAGGAACACAGGCAGAGGGACAGAGGACCCCCTCCACTACCCCTTCACCTGCTAGACTCAGACTCTAATCCTTGGTGTGGTTGTGGGTTAGTTAATGTTGTTAGTTAGAGTAGTGCTCTCTAGGTACGCTGTCCCATTGCTAGGCTTCCTGGAAGGTCTCCCAATCCCCTGACAGGCTCCTGACAGAAACCCCTCTCCTCCTCTCCTCCTCCTCTCCTCCTCCTCCTCCTCCTCTCCTCCTCCTCCCCTCCTCCTCCTCCCCCTCTCCTCCTCTTCTGGGATAATGGGGGGGTCTGTGACCGTGTCTGTGACCGTGTCTGTGGCATTTACATTTACATTTACATTCTGGCATTTAGCAGGACACCTTTATCCAGAGCGACTTACAACAAAGACATTTTGTCTGAAGTGAATCATCCATCCATCAGTCATCATCGTAAGAAAAAGGAACTCTAATCTATGCTCGGGCCAGGAGCCGTTGGCAGTCACACTCACAGTCTCGTTGGCAGTGGAGTCTGGTGGCTACGAATGGATGCTTCATGTCAGGGGAAAGTGTTGGTGTACAGAAGTTGTTCCACACACACACACACACACACACACACACACACACACCAGGGTTTCCGTTAGAAAAAATTGGCGCCGGTCAACGTGTCCGGGAAGATTTCAATTTACCGGACAAACGTGAGATATTCCGGTTATCATATTAAAATATAATATAGCTGTTTGTCGCGGTGATTACTGTTGTGTAGCCTAGCCTATATATGCCGTTTAATGTCTATTTCTCATCCGATACGATTAGATGCGAGCTATATAATATATAATAATATAACATGATTCGCATGCGCTATGCCATTATGTCCAGCGCTGAACGCGCGCCACACTGGGAAATGAACAGACTGCATCGATCAATGAACGGACTCCACATTACGTTAACTGAGTCTAAGTCTGTTAAATTGTTTGGGATTAATGTGAGTTTTCTATTTTCTCTTTCCAGTTTTACCCTTTTTTTTTATCAATAAAACAACGTCATTTCTATAACCAGGTCTCGCTGGTTGGGAAGGCATTTAGTTTAACTGCCTGTCAAATCATACTTACTCGGACTCGGGAGTACAACTCCTCCTCCGCCTTCACTGTGAGTAAACTGACACTGAGAATGTCGTCACGTCACATTTTACCGTAATACCCTATGGGCCGGTTTCACAGACAAGGCTTAAGCCTAGTCCTGGACTAAATCACACTTTCAATGTAAAATCTCCATTGAAGATGCTTTTTAGTCCAGGATTAGGCTTAAGCCTTGTCTGTGAAACCGGCCCATTATGTTGGTTGAAGTGCAACATCTCAGCTTTCAGGGACAGTTGGAATTTTTTCGATAGCACAAACCGTTTAGAAATTACGGTAATTACAATGTTGTGTGCGGATTTGTGCCGGCGGAGGTACATTTCGGCGCAGAAGGGTTTTAAGAGGGAATTATTTTCACCGGACATTTTGACCGAAGAGTTTTAAATTTGTCGGACTTCAACAAATTTTACCGGACAAAGACCGGTAATTACCGGTTAACGGAAACCCTGACACACACACACACACACACACACACACACACACACACACACACACACAGAGACACACAGACATAGAGACACACAAACATAGAGACACACACACACACACACACACACACACAGAGAGACGCACACAGACAGAGACACACAAACACACACACACACACACACACAGAGAGACACACACACGCACACATACACACACACACACACAGAGACACACAAACACACAGACAGACACACACACACAGAGACACACACACAGAGAGACACACACACACACACACACACACACACACACACACACACACAGACACCTTCATTAGAGAGTACATGAGCCACTGCTTGTCCAAGCCCTTATTGAGTCGCTCTCCTCATTAACCCATAATTAACCCATAAT
>NC_137679.1:42989218-43016718 GCF_963989245.1 Nansenia antarctica | reverse complement strand
TTAAATGACCCCACCCATGGCTGTTCTAGTGTTAAATGACCCCACCCATGGCTGTTCTAGTGTTAAATGACCTCAACCATGGCTGTTCTAGTGTTAAATGACCCCACCCATGGCTGTTCTAGTGTTAAATGACCCCACCCATGGCTGTTCTAGTGTTAAATGACCCCACCAATGGCTGTTCTAGTGTTAAATGACCCCACCCATGGCTGTTCTAGTGTTAAATGACCCCACCCATGGCTGTTCTAGTGTTAAATGACCTCAACCATGGCTGTTCTAGTGTTAAATGACCCCACCCATGGCTGTTCTAGTGTTAAATGACCTCAACCATGGCTGTTCTAGTGTTAATCAGAATGATCCAGATTATTTTCATGCTATCCAGGTTCAGATCTAACTGACTGATTCCCCCCTCTATGACATCATCAACATCAGACAGATAAATCTGATCCTGGATAGCAAGAAAAACAATCAGGATCATTGTGATCCAGATTAACAGGTTTGAACTCCAGGGCCCAGAATCCTGAGTGATTTGCAGCCTCTCCTTTATGGGTCTTGATGTTCTGGAAGTTTCCATTGTCTCAGGTTTACCGGAGTTGGCTGTGAGCTCTGTGGAATGTCTCCAGGTGTCAAAACCGTGATGTCATCAGCTCAGTTTCCATAACGTGAATGATGGTTGGCTGCAGGTCTCCTTGACAACAGCTCCTAATTTAAATAATTTAAGTGGTTTTTTTGACGATATAAAAGCAGAGGTCAGAGAGGGACTAGTTCTGGCGCTTGTTCCATAATTGTGGAAACAGATTTTAGTTTTAATTCTGTCTACAGTCCTCACACGACCTCCGGGTGACAGTGGCTGCGTTCGTAAAATTCTCTCTGAGAGCGCCGGAGTGCACACTGGGGTTCATCAACGTCATAAAGGGAACCAGGTAATTTGATTGGACAAGAGGCATTCATTCCCTGAGTGCTGATCATCAGATTTCCAGAGAGAGAGAATTTACGAACGCAGCCATTGTGTTTACCTATCACACGGTTCCTGAGATCAGCTGACCTCAAGTCAGATTAGAACAGAGAGGAGTTGACCCCAGGTCAGATTAGAACAGAGAGGAGCTGACCCCAGGTCAGATTAGAACAGAGAGGAGCTGACCCCAGGTCAGATTAGAACAGAGAGGAGCTGACCCCAGGTCAGATTAGAACAGAGAGGAGCTGACCCCAGGTCAGATTAGAACAGAGAGGAGCTGACCCCAGGTCAGATTAGAACAGAGAGGCTGACCCCAGGTCAGATTAGAACAGAGAGGAGCTGACCCCAGGTCAGATTAGAACAGAGAGGAGCTGATCTCAGGTCAGATTAGAACAGAGAGGAGCTGACCCCAGGTCAGATTAGGACAGAGAGGAGCTGACCCCAGGTCAGATTAGAACAGAGAGGAGCTGATCTCAGGTCAGATTAGAACAGAGAGGAGCAGATCTCAGGTCAGATAAGAACAGAGAGGAGCTCATCTCAGGTCAGATTAGGACAGAGAGGAGCTGACCTCAGGTCAGATTAGAACAGAGAAGCTGACCCCAGGTCAGATTAGAACAGAGAGGAGCTGACCCCAGGTCAGATTAGAACAGAGAGGAGCTGACCCCAGGTCAGATTAGAACAGAGAGGAGCTGACCCCAGGTCAGATTAGAACAGAGAGGAGCTGACCCCAGGTCAGATTAGAACAGAGAGGAGCTGACCCCAGGTCAGATTAGAACAGAGAGGAGCTGATCTCAGGTCAGATTAGAACAGAGAGGAGCTGATCTCAGGTCAGATTAGAACAGAGAGGAGCTGACCCCAGGTCAGATTAGAACAGAGAGGAGCTGATCTCAGGTCAGATTAGAACAGAGGTCAAGGAGGTTGACCTCAGGACCACAGCGGTCGAGCGGTTGACCCAAGGTCCACAGATTACGACCGTGATGTCTTCAGCGGTTCAGCTAATCTCCTTATGCTACCCGTCTTTAACGCTATGGTCGTGGTTCAGCTGCTGCACGCCTGTGCACAGCCAGCCTCACTGAGGTAATATGCAGGATTACACGGACAAGCCTCAGCTAATTGACAGTTTATATGTACAGAGGCTGTGTTGATCCCTGCGGTGTTAATGTGTGTAAGGTGTTAACCCCGAGCCTGTCGGACAAATACCTCGTTCTATGTGTTTATTTTCCTTTAACGGGATGTTAGCTAGGGATGTTAGCTAGGCTAACATCCCGTAACAGGCGTTGTAGAATGTTGGTAGAATGTAGTCTGGGGGGTATTCCATCAACGTCACTAAAGGGAAAATCCAGGCTTGTTTTGCTAAGTCTCGTGAGAGAGTAGTATCAAAATAAGGCTGTGTTTTTTGTGTAAATCTCGCAAGATTTATCCAAATAAGCCTGGGTTGTCCTTTAGCGACGTTGATGGAATACCCCCCTGGAATCTCAGAGGCCCCCTCCCCCCGTTTAACAATGAAACTCATTCAGTTCCAAGGCGGTTCTTGTTAAATGCCAAACAGAATTTCATTGTGTTATAATGTCAGTCATTGTTATAGGACATCATTGTAATAGACCATCATTGTTATAGAGAGTCATTGTAATAGAACATCATTGTAATAGAACACCATTGTTATAGAGCATCATTGTAATAGGACATCATTGTTATAGAACATCATTGTGTTGGGGTGATCGGGCCTTTTCAGCCGCAGCCCCGTCCCTCTGGAACGCCCTCCCCAACCACATCAGACAGGCCAACACCCTGCCAACATTTAAACAGGCCCTCAAAACCCACCTCTACAAGCTCGCCTTCACCAGTTAACCCTCTCCCCCTCCCCTTCCCATGTGTCCCCAGCACTACCTTCATTAGGTCCCTATACTTTTTTAAAAATTATAATTTCTTTTTTATTATTACTACTCAATCTTTTCAGTTTGTAAAGCGTCTTTGAGTATCTAGAAAAGCGCTATATAAGTCTAATGTATTATTATTATTATTATTATTATTATTATTATTATTATAGAACATCATTGTTATAGAACATCATTGTAATAGAACGTCGTTCTAATCACGGCTGTGTTCGTTCGTAAATTCGCTCTGAGAGCGCCGGAGCGCACACACTCAGCGTTCAACGTCATAAAAGGGAACCAAGTCATGTGATTGGACCAGACCAGAGGCATTCCATGAGTGCTGATAGCAGGTTCCCAGCGCTGACAGGGGTGTGAAGGTGGAGACTAATCCTGTCTATCCCAGCTCAGACCATCACATGACACCGTAGGACCATAACCCTGTCTCTGTGTTGGCTCAGAACCAACGACCCCCTCCCTCTCCTCACCTCACCTCTCTTCACTCTCCCATCCCCCTACATCCCCCCTCCCCTCTCCCTCCTATCCCCTCCCCTCCCTCTCCTCCTCCTCACTCCCTCCTCCCATCCCCTCCTCTCCCCCTCCTACCCCCTCCCCTCCATCCCCCTTCCCATCCCCTCCTCCCTCCTCCCCTCCCTCCTCCTCCCATCCCCTCCTCCCTCCCTCCTCCTCCCATCCCCCCCTCCCCTCCCTCCCCCTTCACCTCACCTCACCTCCCCTCCCCCCCCTCCCATCGCTGTGGGTCTGAACCACCAGAGCGTCCTGCTGTGTCTAGTGTTACACTGATGTATGTGATGTATGTGTACCGTATGAATGGAACGCTTGTTCAGGTAAACATCTGACAAATGAGACATAAAGACCTTTGGCAAGGTGCCTTTCTGGCTTCCCTCACATCTGGTTAAGGGGGAGGGGGAGGGAGGGAGGGAGGGAGGCGGGGGGGTTACCTGAACAGGTAGCTCCAGTGGGCAGGCTTCGAATTACAAAGGGGGAGGAGGGGGGGGGGGATCAGGGAGTCAATGCAACCGCAGAAGAACTGGAAAAACACAATTCAAACTCCCAACCTTCTACCTGCCCCCCCGCAAAAGGTATCCTGTTCTACATGGCCCCCCCCCCCCCCCCCCCCTCTGTGTTATTGGACCCCTGGCAGCGGGGGGTTCAGAGGGTGGTGCCACTGCCCCCTGATCCCCCCCGGTGACCCCCGGTGACCCCACCAGGGGGTCTGGAGGAGAAAGCCTGCCTGTCAGCAGCCAGTTTGGCTAGTGTGTGTGTGTGTGTGTGTGTGTGTGTGTGTGTGTGTCGGCAGCCAGCCAGCCTCTCACACAACGCTGGCAGACAGGCCAACACTGCTACACACACACACACACACACACACGGCCTGGTTAGAATGGCAGGTTTATGACCACTTTGAGATTAGCTTGCTGCTGCGTCATGTCTTGGCAACTTGTGTGTGTGTGTGTGTGTGTGTGTGTTTGTGTGTGTGTGTGTGTGTGTGTGTGTGTGTGTGTGTGTGCGTGTGTGTGTGTGTGTGTGTGTGAGCATGCACGTGTGTGCGTGTGCGTACATACAATGTCAAGGTAATTCCATGGCTCAGGGCTATGGGTTAGGTTTCCTTTGAAGACTGTATGAATGCTGGCTCCTGCCTGGCGATGTCCATCATGACTGTATGAGCTAGTCAGGAGACTTTGCCAAAACAAGCTACATGTTCTGAGGCTCTACTACCTAGTTGTGGCTGTAGCTGTGTGGACTGAGGAGGTGGTAGGTAGATAGGTAGGGAGGGAGGTAGAGAGGTAGGTAGATAGATAGGTAGGTTGGGAGGGAGGGAGGGAGGTAGATAGGTAGATAGGGAGGGAGGGAGGGAGGGAGGGAGGGAGGTAGGTAGATAGATAGATAGATAGATAGGGGGGTAGGTAGATAGATAGGGAGGGAGGGAGGTAGAGAGTTAGATAGATACAGTAGGTAGGTAGATAAGGAGATAGATAGATGGGTAGGTAGGTAGATAGGGAGGTATGTTGGTAGATATGTAGGTAGGTAGATAGATAGATAGATAGGCAGACAGACAGACAGGTAGATAGATACTTGATCCCCAAGGGGAAATGCAGGCGTTACAGCAGCTCACACCAGAAACAACAACAACAAAATAAAGTGACAAAATAAAAACAGACATCTGGAACATCATCTACAGTAACAACAGTCCAGAATGATTTAACATCCCCCAGCCTGACTCTGATCAGCCAGAGGAGGAGGAGGAGGTGTACAGTCTGATTGCAGCAGGCAGATCTCCTATAAAATATCTCCGATAGCGCTCCTTAGAGCAACAGTATGATTAGCCAGACCTCGTTCATATTACGATCGCTGCATTTTCTCTGCATCTCATCAGTCGCCTGATTAGCTTCGGTGTTTCATATTCAGGTGGTGGATGTTTGGATCGGGGGTTTGGTTAAGGAGATCAGATTTAAATAAAAAACGGAAACTGGTCTTGTCATGTGTGGTACGTGAGGGGAATGGAGCTCCTCTTCTCTGGATGGGCGGCCCGCTGATGGAGGCTGACAGGGGGAGGCTGGGGGAGGCTGGCAGGGTGAGGCTGGGGGAGGCTGGGGGAGACTGGGGGAAGTTGACAGGGGGAGGCTGGGGGAGACTGGGGGAAGTTGACAGGGGTAGGCTGGGGGAAGTTGACAGGGGGAGGCTGGGGGAGGCTGGCAGGGGGAGGCTGGCAGGGGGAGGCTGGGGGAGGCTGGAGGAGACTGGTGGAAGTTGACAGGGAGAGGCTGGTGGAGGCTGGGAGAGGCTGGGGGAGGTTGTCAGGGAGAGGCTGGTGGAGGCTGGGAGAGGCTGGCAGGGGGAGGCTGGTGGAGGTTGTCAGGGAGAGGCTGGTGGAGAGAGAGGCTGGTGGAAGTTGTCAGGGAGAGAGGCTGGTGGAGGTTGTCAGGGAGAGAGGCTGGTGGAGGTTGTCAGGGAGAGAGGCTGGTGGAGGTTGTCAGGGAGAGGCTGGTGGAGGCTGGTGGAGGTTGTCAGGGAGAGGCTGGTGGAGGCTGGTGGAGGTTGTCAGGGAGAGAGGCTGGTGGAGGTTGTCAGGGAGAGGCTGGTGGAGGCTGGTGGAGGTTGTCAGGGAGAGGCTGGTGGAGGTTGTCAGGGAGAGGCTGATGGAGGTTGGCAGGGAGATGCAGGGAGAGACAGCGTGCTACCAGCCAATTACTGCATTTATCAGTCAGCAGTGACTCAGACAGAAGGTCAATGTCAATCAACCAAGTGGAATGAGTTTGGAGAAAGAGGCATTATTCAAACTCACATTCTCTCTCTCTCTCTCTCTCTCTCTCTCTCTCTCTCTCTCTCCCCCCCCCTCCCTTTTGCTCCTCTGCCATCTCTCTCTCCCTTCTCCCCCTACTCCCTCTCTCTCCCCATCTCTGCCTTCTCTCTCCTCCCCCATCTCTCTCTCTCAACCCTCTCTCCCCCTCCCGGCCCCTCTCTCTCTCTCCCTTCTCTCTCTCTCTCTCCCCCTCTCTCTCCTCCTCTCTCTCCCCCTGGCCCCTCTCTCCCCCCCTCCTCTCTCTCCCTCCCCCCTCCTCTCTCTCCCTCCCCCTCCTCTCTCTCCTACCCCCTCCCTCTCCCCCTCCCTCTCTCCTCCCCCTGCCTCCCTCTCTCTCCCTCCCTCCCAGGTACCTGTTTGCCCTGCAGATAAAGCACGACCTGGCCTGTGGTCGTCTGACCTGCAACGACAGCAGCGCCGCCCTGCTGGTCTCCCACATCATCCAGTGTAAGTACCACTGCCCCATGCTGTGCTCCCAGTGTAACTACCACTGCCCCCTGCTGGTTTCCCAGTGTAACTAAATTGAATAAGAAGAGAACGCTCACCACAGAAAACTTAGGCGAGGTGCTGGCGACGAGCAGAATACTATTGAATGAAGTAGAAGCCGCACACTCTAGTTCCAGATGCTAAAAGTGTAGATTTTAATTGACAACGGTTTAATTGACAACGGTGTCTTACGACTTGTCAAAGGCTACGGCCGAAACCGTCAATTAAAATCTACACTTCACGCATCTGGAACTAGAGTACGGCTTCTACTTCATTCCCAGTGTAACTACCACTGCTGGTGGCAATTGCTGGTCTCTCACATGTGACACAGTCTGATCATTTTGGTCCGCATGTCGGCAACCAATAACATTTTTCGGAATGTTTCTTTTGAAACACGGAACTACGTTTCGACGTTGTTGAGAATCACAAACTCTCTGGTCGAGCCAAAATACTGCAACACTGCAATGGATTGGGTGAGTAATCCCCCCCACTGCTACCTAGTTAACTAGAACACTACTTTACATTGTTAGCAGGCTCACAAAACAAGCTGTGTTAGTTGACTAGCGAGTGTGTGTTGTTGGTTTTCAACAACGCGGAAATGTATTCACTTTTTTCTAAAAGAAAAGTCAGATCATTACATCGGATCCCGACATGAGGACCAAAGCATTATAATGTGTCACATATTACCCAGTGTAAGTACCACTGCCTCCCCCCCCCCTCCATAAAGATCCTTATCTCACAACCACATCTCAACAGCGCCGCCCTGCTGGTCATATCATCTAGTATAAGTACCACTAACTGCCCCCCCCCTCCCAGCTCCATAAAGATCCTTATCTCATAACCACATCTCCACACTTCCCTCACCGCCCCGCTCTCTCTCAACACATGTACGTTTATTATATTGACTCAATCGTAAAAAAAAAAAAGTGATATTTTTTTTATTGGACATGATAGCGCAAATGTTAGACTCTCCTAGTAAATGTTAAATGGTAAATGCACTGCACTTACATAGCGCCTTTATCCAAAGAGCTTTACAACAGCCTCTCATTCACCCGTTCACACACACATTCACACACCAATGGCGAGGTAGGCAAGCTACCATGCAAGGCGCCGGCCCCGCTCACTGGGAGCAATTTGGGGTTCAGTGTCTTGCCCAAGGAGTCCTCGACACATGGCCAGCCGGGGCTCGAACCACCGATCTGCCAACCTTGCGATCATTAGACGGCGGCTCTACCTCCTGCGCCCCAATCTAGTATAAGTACCACTAACTGCCCCCCCCCCCCTCCCTCCCTGCTCCATAAAGATCCTTATCTCTTCATAACCACATCTCAACACCTCCCTCTCTCTCACCGCCTCACCGCCTCTCTCTCTCTCAACACATCTGTACGTTTATTATGTTGACTCAATCGTAAAACCCCAAAAACGTGACGTTTTTTCTTATTGGACATGACAGCGCAAATGTTCGACTCTACCTAGCGATTTTTTTTTATCGTTGTTTGTTTCCTGTCTCCCGGCTGTGAAGCGACAAGAGGGAAGCATACAAGTTGTTGACGCGGCGGTTTGCTGACACCTCTCCCCCCTCCCCACCCCTCCTCCCCCCCCCCTCCCCAGTTCAAGCGGTGCGTCCGTTGTGTGAAAGCCGTGCCTGTGTGTGCAGACAGACGGTGCTAATGGTGCTAATGGGAGCTGGTGCAGCGTGGCCTAATGTGCTGCCGTCAGTCGGGCTGAACGAGGCTACGTGTCCAACAGGGCCCTGCTGCTGTGGGGCCCGCTCGTGTGAAACGCTACGTTGCCATGCCAACCCGTGGGTGGGTGGGGGTGGGGAGTGGGGGGGTAGGGGGGTTGTTCATGATTAACTTGATACAGATTGAGGAGATTTTTGTGTGTTTTTTCCACACTTAAGGTGAAGTTGTCGTGGAAACCCACCAGGGTGACGGTGTAGTCCTGGCCTGGGGGGTATTCCATCAACGTTGCTAAAGGAAAATCCAGGCTTATTTTTGATAACTTTCGTGAGATTTATCAAAATAAGCCTGGGTTTTGGAAAAATCTTGCGAGACTTATCAGAATAAGCCTGGACTTTCCTTTAGCGACGTTGATGGAATACCCCCCAGGTCTTACTCTCACTACTAGAAGAGACTAGTTGTGGAAACACAGTCATGTTCATGGTGTTCACTGTAAATCACTGATTTACTGCTGTAGAGCGTTGTAATGAGTGACTTGGTGGTGTTTGAGTAACTTGGTGGTGTTTGAGTGACTTGGTGGTGTTTGAGTGACTTGGTGGTGTTTAAGTAACTTGGTGGTGTTTGAGTGACTTGGTGGTATTTGAAGCCACAGGTTTAAGTCACTGTTCTGTGATTAGACATTTACATTTTACGTTGTAACCATTTAGCAGACGCTTTTATCCCAAACTCTGACTTACAATTAGAGATCACAGGGACTGTCTCCCTGGAGTAACTCAGGGCTGAGTGCAGGGTCGGAGTGGGACTCATTTTCAGCTCTGGACCGGCCCACTTTAGTTCACAACCGATTACAGTACATTAAAATCATGTAATTACAACCTTGGTATTTTAGTCTGTAATAGCAGACTCACTGTTCTCTACAGTCTTCTCTACATTTACAGGATGCTATGTCATGGGTTTGCTTCATTGTTCCCACGCTGGTACAACAGCTCACCTGTGCCTTCTACTGTGATAGCAGCAATCCCTTGCTGGACACCACTAGGGTAACCAGGTCCCAACAAACCAAATGTGGGACAAGGAGTATGTTTGTGTGGGATAATGTGGGACACCCTCTCAACAGGCCCGGACCGAACTTTAGGTGCCCCTAGTAGCATCCGCTTCCCCTGGTCGAGTTGAGAGCTATGTCTATCCAATTTTTAAAATATATATGCATTTCCATTCTGTTTCCTATTCTGTTTGGTTTATTCAGTAGCATCCAATAATAGACTATGCAGATAAAAACGTAACAAATATATAACAAATGTATGTTATTTGAATGTGAACCTCACAATAAAGTATCTGTATGGAGCAGAAAGTGAAGTCAAAGTGCAGTATCAATTTAGGCTAGTATATTAATAAAGAAAAGTAGCCTGACAGTGTTAGGCCTGTAGATGATTGAGTATGTAGGCTATCTAGTTAGCTAACTTGCCTCCCATTTGCAACACAAATGCATTGACATAGCTGTCAAGGCTAACGCGCGCACACACTAGACGAAAACATAAAACACAACTCTGCACTCATTCAGACAATGACAGTGATAACAGCTGGTTAAGGATAAACCAATTGCCCAATTGCCCAAGTCATTTTTCAGTGTTTTAGATAGCCTGAAACTACAGATTGTAAGCTTTCAAATGCTTTCGAAATTATTAATTTTTAGGACGACACAAGTATTTGAATGTTGGTGCACCTCAGACAGAGACTGGGAGAAAAATCACTCTGCTGCAGCAACAAACGCTGTTAACAGCTAGCGGCTAACAGTGGTACATCGCTACGAACGTTTAACTACGTTTTTATAACATCACACAACATGCTGAGGGAACATGAACATGCTAAAAACACATAAATAGATGAACACACAGTCCTTGATTTTGAACACATCCTAAAACAAAAGTATGTTTACAAGTAAAGTGGTCACTTACCAGTAGCCTACGGCAAACGAGAACAGTGAATCCAATCCACAAATTATAAGTATTTAGTGATCGTTAAACTGTTGTTTGTTATATCGAGTGGGTACTTGATACTAGATATTGTTGACACAATAAGTTTCACTTTACGAGCCCTTTGAGTCAGCGGGTGGTTCGCACATGCAGCCAGCTCCCTATATCCACGTGGGGCCGTTGCCATGGGAACATTAATGCTGTTTCCTGATAGGCTGAAGACGTTCCATAGAATCTGGACGTTCTGCTGCAACTGAACATGTCAGCGCTTGGTTGCGGCGCTTTGTTGCGGCGCTTAGATGGACACTGGCCCCGTGGCCGCGCAAAGGGGGACATCTGGTCACCCTATTTATATGGTATCGGCCCAGAATGGTACCGGCCCAGCCGCCCAGAACGGTATCGGCTTGCAAGTACTACCATGACTGAAAACAGACCGGCCCAAAACCAGACCGGCCCACCGGGAAAACTCCAGATCCTCCCCATTAGCCACCCCGGGCCTGGCTGAGTGTCTTACTCAAGGGCACACTAGTGGTGGTGTTCCCAGGTGGGATTTGTATTAGTCTTGTCTGGCTCTAACAAGGTGATTTGTATTGGTCTAATATGGTTCTCTCTCTCTCTCTCCATCACCCCCCCCCCCTCTCTCTCTCTCTCTCTCTCTCTCTCTCTCTCTCTCTCTCTCCATCACCCCCCCTCTCTCTCTCTATCTCTCTCTCTCTCTCTCTGTCTCTCTCTCTCTCTCTCTCTGTCTCTCTCCATCACCTTCCCTCCACCCCCCCCCCCACCCTCTCTCTCTCTCTCCACCCCCCTACTCCACACACCCCCCCCCACCCTCTCTCTCCCCCCCCCCCCCCCACCCCCTCTCTCTCTCCACCCCCTCTCTCTCCACCCCCCCCCACCCTCTCTCTCTCTCCACCCCCCCTCTCTCTCCACCCCCCCCCCCTCTCTCTCTCTCCACCCCCCCCCCCCTCTCTCTCTCATCCCCCTCTCTCAGCTGAAATAGGAGACTTTGACGAGGTCCAGAGTTGGCAGCACCTCCGTAACAACAAGTACATCCCAGACCAGGACGGCCTGCTGGACAAGATCACAGAGAGCCACCGCAAGCATGTGTGAGTACAGGAGAGGTGTGTGTGTGTGTGGTGTGTGTGCGTGGGGTGTGGGGTGTGGGGTGAGAGCCACCGCAAGCATGTGTGAGTACACAGGAGAGGTGTGTGTGTGTGTGTGTGTGGTGTGTGTGTGTGTGTATGTGTGTGTGTGTGTGTGGGGTGTGGGGTGAGAGCCACCGCAAGCATGTGTGAGTACACAGGAGAGGTGTGTGTGTGGTGTGTGTGTTGTGTTGTGTGTGTGTGTGGATTGTGTACGTACGTGTCTGTGTGTGTCGGGTGTGTGTGGGATGTGTGTGGTGTGCGGTGTGTGTGTGTATGGGGTGTTGTGTTGTGTGTGTGTGTGTGTGTGTGTGTGTCCTCTAAGTGTCACAACAGGTTGTAAATATTCCTGTCGACGCCTGCTTCCCGCCCACATAGTTGGTTACCCACAATCCTCCTCCTTGGCGCACCCTGCCTCCCCCCTCCCTCCCCCACCCTCCCCCATCACCCTGCCTCCCTCCCCCTCCCTCCCCCGCCCTCCCCCTCCCTCCCCCGCCCTCCACGACAGATTCACAGGGGCGTAGCAGTATCTAACTGCCACTGTCCTTTCCCAGCATTCCATCCATTTATCTCACCCCCTCCCTCTCTCCATCACCCCCTCCCCACACTCCTCCCTCCTCACCCACTCCATCCCTCTCTCCCTCCCTCCACCCCCTCCCTCCCCATGGGTGTGTTCCAGAAACACTTTCTTCCTCCCTCCCTCCCCCTCCCTCTCCCTCCTTCCCTTCCCTCTCCCTCCCTTCCTCCCTCCTTCTCCCTCCCGTCCCTCTCCTTCCCAATGTCCTTTCTGTCCGGAGAGAGATTGTTTCCCAGAATGCATTAGGGCTGAGATTGTGTTTGGTAGGGCGTGGCTGTCTTGGCAGGAAGTCCCTAACCCTGACTGAAACAAACAAAACAACTTGTTGTAAACAATCAATCCCACAATTCCACTTGCTCCGACCGACCTTTGAACTCGCCGCGACCTCTGACCTTGCCAACACACGTGACCATGACCGCCTCCTCAAATAATAATAATAATAATAATAACTTTTATTTGTATAGCGCTCAAAGTGCTCCAATCATTATATAATCATAATTTAATTATTTAGTCATTTAAAGGCAATATTAAATAAAGGCCCTCAAAACCCACCTCTTCAAGCTCGCCTTCACCAGTTAACCCTCTCCCCCTCCCCTTCCCATGTGTCCCCAGCACTACTTAGCACTTAATTAGGCCCCTATACTTTCTTCTATTTACCTTTTGTTTCTTTTTATTATTACTACTCGATCTTTTCAGTTTGTAAAGTCTTTGAGTGTCTAGAAAAACGCTATATACTGTAAGTCTATTGTATTATTATTATTGTTATTATTATTATTATTATTATTATTATTATTATTATTATATTAAAAAGATGGGTTTTTAGTCTTGACTTGAACATATTTGCTGGGGTTGCATCCCTAATGTAAACTGGCAGCATTCCACAATTGAGAAAAGCTAGCGATTCAACAGCGCTATGACGGGTGGGGGGTGTTTGAATTTGAGGAGTCAACTCGGTTACACAACCACCACATACCTGGGATCAGATGACCTCTGCCCTGATCCTGTCTTTAACTATGAGAGATGAGGACAGCATATCTGATCAGTGGTTAGGGGGGCAATCATTACATTACCCACTCCACTGGCCTCCCTTGGTGGGCCTCTACCCCCCTCCCCCCCATCCCCCCCTCCCTACCCCCCTCCAACCGCTACCTCTGGAGGTCAGCCAGGCCAGGAAGGAAGTTACTAATTCGCCACCACATACAGGAAACAGGAAGCTATTTTCAGAGATCATCGGATTTAGGGAAGCGAAACCTTGGAGGCCTCGTTTTAACTTACATACCCTCACAGACATAGCTACTGGAGAAACACAGTGGTCGGGTTTCACAGACAAGGGTTAAACCTATGCTTTCTAGACTAAAAAGCATCTTCAAACAAGGTTTTACATTGAAAGTGTGATTTTGTCCCGGACTAGGCATTCTAACATGCAGTGTCCAACACTACCTGTTTATCTGCAAAAAATAAATATATATATATACAGTATATATACTACTGGTCAAACGTTTTAGAACAGATATATAGAAATTTTGCTAAAATGCAAAAATGTCATCAACAAATCACTCAATAAGTTGAATTGAGTCCGTCTTATTGGTGCTATACAAATACAGTTTGGTTGGTTGGTTGGTTGATTGGTTGGTTGGTTGGTTGGTTGTGTTGTCATGTGACTTCCTGTCATGTGACATCCTGTGTTGTTGGTTGATTGGTTGGTTGGTTGATTGGTTGGTTGGTTGGTTGATTGGTTGGTTGGTTGGTTGGTTGGTTGATTGGTTGGTTGGTTGATTGGTTGGTTGATTGGTTGGTTGGTTGTGTTGTTATGTGACGTCCTGTGTTGTGTCTCAGCGGTCAGACGCCGGCGGAGTCAGACTACCAGCTGCTAGAGATCGCCCGGCGCCTGGAGATGTACGGCGTGAGGCTGCACCCGGCCAAGGACCGTGAGGGAACCAAGCTCAGCCTGGCCGTGGCCCACACAGGGGTGCTGGTCATACAGGTAACCCTGACCCCTAGCCCTGACCCTAACCCTGACCCCTAACCCTGACCCCTAACCCTGACTCAGCCTGGCCGTGGCCCACACAGGGGTGCTGGTCATACAGGTAACCCTGACCCCTAGCCCTGACCCTAACCCTGACCCCTAACCCTGACCCCTAACCCTGACTCAGCCTGGCCGTGGCTCACACCGGGGTGCTGGTCATACAGGTAACCCTGACCCCTGACCCCTAACCCTGACCCCTAGACCTGACCCCTGACCCTGACTCAGCCTGGCCGTGGCTCACACCGTGGTGCTGGTCATACAGGTAACCCTGACCCCTGACCCTGAGCCTGACCCTAGCCCTAACCGTGGCCCTGATCCTGACCCAATGACTTAAAAGGATTTAATCTTAGTCAGGAAAACCTTAGTTTTACATAGACTCTTTTATAAACCCCCCCCCCAAAATTATCCTGCTGGATAAGGCTGTTAACTTCTACTGTGTGAAATAATGAGGACAGCTTGAAGCTGCAGAACTGAACCCCTCTAGTGGGTCCTCCTTACTCACCATCTGGTAACCTCTGCATCAGAGCCTCAGGTTGGAGCCACACACAGGTGTCACAGAGAGCTATATACATATATCCAACACATTTTGGACTCAGTGAGGTGACACATCTGTTTTCTAGTTTGACGTAAGTGAAGCTAATTTAATTTAATCTATTGTGCTATTGGCAGTTGCTGTGGTTAGGCCTGCTGTTAGTTTCAACAGAAACCATTGTCTCTGAAGCCTTCTGTCACAGAGACTGCCAATGGCCCCGGGCCTGAGCTAGATTACTCTTCCTGCTGCAACTGGTGAACTGATGATTCACTCGCTTAGTCAAGTGTATTGATCGGAAGTCGCTTTGAAATAAGGCGTCTGCTCAATGCCAAAAATGTAAATGTAAATGAGCTGTTGGATGTGGTTATATAGGGGTTTTATTAAGAGGGCTCAGTGCTGTGCGCTGCAGAGTAGGTTTTCATGAGCTATTCAAGGCTAAGAACTAAGAATGCCCTGTCTTCGCTGATCCAGCAGTTTCAACATCCTCGGTCGAACAAAACGTTTCATTTTTAGAAAGAAAGAAATCCTCTAAAACGTTCTAATTTAGGAAACCTCTTAGACACGGAGGAGAAAATGTTCCGATGTTTCATTTGGCGCGGGTTAAATGCTGAATGACTGCCTCAGATGGGACAGATAAATTCCCAGACAACTGAGAGGGTTGTCAAGCACCCAGGACTGACTTATAAATAGACCGTTTGTTTTTGAAAATCTGTTTTTTTTCAAATCTGATTACGGACGACCAGATACGTTCGGTTGAACAGCAGACGCATTGTTTTCCCAAATTCTTTTAATCTAGCGAATGAAGTTTGATAGCGCATATCCAACTTCGTTTGCTGGACTAAATGAATTTTGGAAAACGAAGTTGTCACGCAAGCTGTTCCTCCTCACGCTGTTCCAACTGACACTCAATCACTCCTTTCTCTCCTGCAGGGGCACACCAAGATCAACGCATTCAACTGGTCCAAAGTACGCAAGCTCAGCTTCAAACGGAAGAGGTTCCTCATCAAACTACGGCCAGATCTGAACGTAAGTCTTCACGTGAAATGGGCGGGGCTGTGGCTCAGGAGGTAGAGCCACAGGCGTCTTAACGATCGCAAGGTCAGAGTTTTGTCGATCCCCGGTTGGCCACATGTCGAGGTGTCCTTGGGCAAGACACTGAACCCCAAATTGCTCCCACAATGAGCGGGCCGGCGCCGTGCATGGTAGCTTGTCGCCATTGGTGTGTGAATGTGTGTGTGAACGGGTGAATGAGAGGCCGTTGTAAATCGCTTTGGAATAAGGCGCTATATAAGTGCAGTCCATTTACCATTTCTCATAAATGATCCTGTCAAACAAGTTCCACAATAACACTACTGCATGATTCCCACAGATGAAAATAAACTTGTCTTGTATGATTTAGCAGTTATGACTAAAGTCTGGTACACACATAAAGATAATCTGGCCGTTTTTGGCCCGATTTCCCCCCTTCCGACCAAGGACAGCAAACGCCCGATTATCGGATGGCTCTAAAGATTATCCTACAAGATTATCCTGTGGTGTGAGGTGTGTCCATTTCTCCCGACAATCTGCTCGGAAAATGGTCGGGGCCGACGATCGTAAATATTAAACGTGTTCAATATTTCCGATCAAAAATCCTCTTGTGTGTGGGCGACTCCCGAGTCCGATTGTGACGTGGAATGGAATGTAGCCAATCAAGAAGCGAGCTGACTGACGCGTATTCTTTTTTTCGTTCTTACGTACTTACAGGCTTACGTTAAGTTTTGACCGCTTGTCTCTCGTCTCTCTCTCTCCGCCCCCCCACAGCAGAGCGCCTACCAGGACACGCTGGAGTTTGCCATGGCCAGCCGGGACTGCTGCAAGATCTTCTGGAAGATCTGCGTGGAGTACCACGCCTTCTTCCGGCTCTTCGAGGAGCCCAAGCCCAAGCCCAAGCCCGTCCTCTTCACCCGGGGGTCCTCCTTCAGGTTTAGGTAGGCTGGGTGGTGCCTGTATGGGCGTCGCAGGGATGCAGGGTTCCCACGGGTCCTTGAAATCCTTGAAAGTTTGTGAATTTGAGAAAAACAAATCAAGGCCTTAAAAGTTTGTGAAAATAGACATGGGTCATTGAAAGTGCTTGAATTCCCCTCTCTCTCTCTCTCTCTCTCTCTCTCTCTCTCTCTCTCTCTCTCTCTCTCTCTCTCTCTCTCTCTCTCTCTCTCCCTCTCTCTCTCTCTCTCCCTCTCTCTCTCGAAAGAAAAAAATATATTCAAAAATGTTTTACTTAGCTCGTCAACTAGTAAATAAGTCTCTGTGTTGCTAAACTTTACACATATTTCACAATGTATTGTTTAGCTGTGCTGTGGTAGAGAAGGCATGAGACCATCTAGTGTTGTAATGCACACATTCACGCCTCTCTTTTTAATTGTTGTCTGTGAGCGGATAGTTCCTATTATATAAATTCTCATCTAGATCTGTTTCAAACTATGCTGTGTTGGGTCCTTGAATTTGAGGGAATTGAGTCTTGAAAGTCCTTGAAAGGTGCTTGAATTTGATGTTTCAGAAGGTGTGGGAACCCTGTGGATGAGTCACTGTTTTACCAACCTCGACTGGAGGAGACTTCCTGTCCTTCGGGAGCCATTGTGTTGTTGGATGGGATTGTTGTTGTTGTCTGTGTTTGAAGAAGCTTTTCCAAGAGACTCACCGTGTCTCTCCTCTCCTCTCTCCTTTGTCTCCACTGTCTCTCCTCTCTCCTCTCCTCTGTCTCCTTTCTCCTCTCCTCTCTCCTTTGTCTCCACTGTCTCTCCTCTCCTCTCTCCTTTGTCTCCACTGTCTCTCCTCTCTCCTCTCCTCTGTCTCCTTTCTCCTCTCCTCTCTCCTTTGTCTCCACTGTCTCTCCTCTCCTCTCTCCTTTGTCTCCACTGTCTCTCCTCTCTCCTCTCCTCTGTCTCTCCTCTCCTCTCTCCTTTGTCTCCACTGTCTCTCCTCTCTCCTCTCCTCTGTCTCCTTTCTCCTCTCCTCTGTCTCCTCTCTCCTCTCTCTCTCTCTCCTCTGTCTCCTCTGTCTTCTCTCTCCTCTCCTCTGTCTCCTCTGTCTCTCCTCTCCTCTCCTCTGTCTCCTCTGTCTTCTCTCTCCTCTCCTCTGTCTCCTCTCTCCTCTCCTCTCCTCTCTCCGTTCACTCCTCTCCTCTGTCTCCTCTCTCTTCTCTCCTCTCCTCTCTCCGTTCACTCCTCTCCTCTGTCTCCTCTCTCTTCTCTCCTCTCCTCTGTCTCCTCTCTCCTCTCCTCTCCTCTCTCCGTTCACTCCTCTCCTCTGTCTCCTCTCTCCTCTCATCTGTCTCTCTCTCCTCTGTCTCTCCTCTCTTTTGTCTACTCTCTCCCCTCTCTCCTCTCCTCTGTCTCTCTTTTCTCTCCTCTCTCTCCTCTGTTTCTCCTCTCCTCTCTCCTCTGTCTCCACTGTCTCTCCTCTCTCCTCTGTCTCCTCTCTCCTCTGTCTCTCCTCTCCTCTCTCCCCTGTCTCCTCTCTCCTCTGTCTCTTCTCCTTTCTCCTCTGTCTCCTCTGTCTCTTCTCCTTTCTCCTCTGTCTCCTCTGTCTCTTCTCCTTTCTCCTCTGTCTCCTCTGTCTCTTCTCCTTTCTCCTCTGTCTCCACTGTCTCTCCTCTCTCCTCTGTCTCCTCTCTCCTCTGTCTCTCCTCTCCTCTCCTTTGTCTCTCCTCTCCTCTCTCCCCTGTCTCCTCTCTCCTCTGTCTCTTCTCCTTTCTCCTCTCCTCTCTCCTTTGTCTCCACTGTCTCTCCTCTCTCCTCTCCTCTGTCTCTCCTCTCCTCTCCTCTGTCTCCTCTGTCTCTCCTCTCCTCTCCTCTGTCTCCTCTCTCCTCTCTCTCTCTCTCCTCTGTCTCCTCTGTCTTCTCTCTCCTCTCCTCTGTCTCCTCTCTCCTCTCCTCTCCTCTCTCCGTTCACTCCTCTCCTCTGTCTCCTCTCTCTTCTCTCCTCTCCTCTCTCCGTTCACTCCTCTCCTCTGTCTCCTCTGTCTCCTCTCTCTTCTCTCCTCTCCTCTGTCTCCTCTCTCCTCTCCTCTCCTCTCTCCGTTCACTCCTCTCCTCTGTCTCCTCTCTCCTCTCATCTGTCTCTCTCTCCTCTGTCTCTCCTCTCTTTTGTCTACTCTCTCCCCTCTCTCCTCTCCTCTGTCTCTCTTTTCTCTCCTCTCTCTCCTCTGTTTCTCCTCTCCTCTCTCCTCTGTCTCCACTGTCTCTCCTCTCTCCTCTGTCTCCTCTCTCCTCTGTCTCTCCTCTCCTCTCTCCCCTGTCTCCTCTCTCCTCTGTCTCTTCTCCTTTCTCCTCTGTCTCCTCTGTCTCTTCTCCTTTCTCCTCTGTCTCCTCTGTCTCTTCTCCTTTCTCCTCTGTCTCCTCTGTCTCTTCTCCTTTCTCCTCTGTCTCTCTCTCCTCTTTCTCTCCTCTCCTTTGTCTCTCCTCTCTCCTCTCTCTCTCTGTCTCTCCTCTCTCCTCTGTCTCTTCTCCTTTCTCCTCTGTCTCGCTCTCCTCTTTCTCTCCTCTCCTTTGTCTCTCCTCTCTCCTCTCTCTCTCTGTCTCTCCTCTCTCCTCTGTCTCTCTCTCCTTTGTCTCTCCTCTCTCCTCTGTCTCCCCTCTCTCCTCTGTCTCTCTCTCTCTCCTCTGTCTCTCCTCTCTCTCTCTGTCTCTCCTCTCTCCTCTGTCTCTCTCTCCTCTGTCTCTCCTCTCCTTTGTCTACTCTCTCTCTCCTTCCTCCTCCCCAGCGGTCGAACCCAGAAGCAGGTTATTGATTACGTCAAGGACTCTGAATTCAAGAAGGTTCCGTTTGAAAGGTGAGTCTGTTGGCCTTTTAACTGTCTCTCCCCAGGGCAGCGGGTTCAGATGTCAATAACCGTTTACCTCAAACAGACACGGGATTGAGTTATGCAGAATGTTTTGTAGGGTGAGTGTGTGTGTGTGTGTGTGTGTGGGGGGGGGGGGGGGGGGGGGTTGGGAGAGGGGTGTGTGTGTGTGTGTGTGTGCTGGGAGAGGTGTGTGTGTGTGTGTGTGTGTGAGGTGGGAGAGGGGTGTGTGTGTGTGTGTGCTGGGAGAGGGGTGTGTGTGTGTGAGGTGGGAGAGGGTGTGTGTGTGAGTGTGTGAGTGTGTGTGAGGTGGGAGAGGGGTGTGTGTGTGTGTGCTGGGAGAGGTGTGTGTGTGTGTGTGTGTGTGTGTGTGTGTGTGTGTGTGTGAGTGATGTGGGAGAGGGGTGTGTGTCTGTGTCTGTGTCTGTGTCTGTGCCTGTGTGTTTGTGTGGTGTGTGTGTGTGTGTGTGCGTGTGTGTGTGTGTTTGTGTCTGTGCGTGTTTCTGTGTGTGTGTGTGTGTGTGTGTGTGTGTGTGTGTCTGTGTGTCTGTGTGTCTGTGTGTCTGTGTGTCTGTCTGTCTGTCTGTCTTTCTTTCTTTCTTTCTTTCTTAAGTGTGTTTTAAGTATGTCCTACCTAGACCTTTGTAGAGTCGGCACGTTTTTAATGACTCTAGAAAGATCTTTTCAGGTAATTCTAGAATTTAAAAAATGGAACATGGAACACCAATGCTGTGTCGCTCTAGTCAATAAGCATTAGCAGGCGGTTTAACGTCGCCTTGCCTCATCACCTTGTATGATTGGTAGAGTGTGGTCTGACGCCCCCCACTCTCCTCCCTCCCCCTCCAGGAAACACAGTAAGATCAGCGGCCTGTTCCCCCAGCCTTCCCAGCTACGCTCCCAAGTGCCAAAAGCGGTCAGTGGCGAAGGAAATTATACCAATAAACACAGAAATAAACACAGCATCGGTTCTAATCATTCTTATACATGTCAATGTCTCTCTTTCCCTCCTACCTCCCTCCCTCTCTTGCTCTCTCTCTCCCCATCTGCTCCAATCCCCCCTTCTCTCTCCCTCCCTCTCTTGCTCTCTCTCCCTCCATCCCTGCTCCAATCCCCGCTTCTCCCTCCCTCCCTCCCTCCCTCCCTCACAGAGCGCTCTGTCCATGGACCAGACGGACTCTCCTCTCAGGATGAGCCGTAGAGGAGGCGGGTGTGACCCCGATGACCCGGCCGCCTCGGCCCAGCAGAGAGGCCCTTCCAGCCTGGCTTCCACCACCGCCTCCGCCGCCGCCCCCCCCCAGACCAACGGGCACCAGGACGGACCAGAGGAGACCCGCGGAGGCCAGCCCCAGGCCCACCCCAGGCAGCAGCACACAGGTCCAGCCTCCAGAGCCGCCGCGCCCAAGCAAGGCAGCAGCTCCTCCATCCCCTATATCGACGGCAGTGACGTAGATAGCGAATACGACACCGCGGCGGCCGCTCGCAAGGGTCAGGTCGTAACCGCCTCGCGTACGCGGTCACGCTCGCACTCGCACACGGCCAATGACAATGATGAGGATGAGCCAGTGGTCCGGGGAGGGAACGGGGGAGGGGGAGTGAACGGGGGAGGGGGAGGAGGCAGGGGTGGGTTCGGGGGAGGGGGAGGAGGAGGCAGGGGAGGGTTCGGGGGAGGGAACGGGGGAGTAAACGGGGGAGGAGGCAGGGGAGGGTTCGGGGGAGGGAACGGGGTTATGAACTGCGTCTACCACCACCTCTCCCAGCAGCATCTGCAGCAGCAGCAGGGCATTCTGGGTAAAAGCAGCAGCAGCAGCAGCAGGTACAGGGAGTCCCCCCCCCCGTCCGTGAAAAAGTCCGTTAACGACAAGCCGCCTCTCTGCCTGAGCCGTGAGCTCGCGCAGGACGAGGACGAGCTGTCCAACGGCGGCGGGGGCGGGGGGGGGTCGTTCCATCACGGTGGCCGCTCCGGCGGCCCGCTCCACAGCACCTTGCTGGACGAGCTGTTCCGCGGGGGGGACAGGAGGGCCCCTCCTCTGGGGTCGGGGGTCACGGGGGGGTCGGGGGGGCGCCACACTTCTGGGACCCGTAGCTCGGGCTCCAGCCCCGTGGTGAGCAGCAGCAGCTTCCACCAGCGGACCAGCTCGCTAGGCCACGGGGAGCGGGAGCGGGAGCGCAACGGGAACGGGTTCGGCTCGCGTCCCCCGCATTGGGACGACGGCGGCCATTCGTTTAGCAAGCGCCCCGGAGGTGGCGGAGGGGGTCCCGGTCCCCCTTCCTTCCCCCTCCCCCTCCCTCTCCCCCCCCCTCCCTACGGCCCCCCGGGCGAGGCTCAGCCTCCGTACCCAGCCCCCCCCCCGCCCCCCCACTACGGCAGCTACTCCCCCATCTGCGCCCGCTCCTCCTCGCCGCTGCTCCTCGCTAGCAACAAGCTGCACAACAACATGCGCAACCGCTCCGACACCGACCCGTTCATCCTTAGTCAGATGTTGACCTCCACTCCGGGTCGCGACCCCCCCCGGATGATGACCCCCCCTGGGTTACGGGCCAACGGTGGCGGCGGTACCGGTGGTGGTACCGGTAGTTTGGACCACCACCATCGCGTTCTGACCAACGGTAACGGTCTCGCGACCCCGGGTCAGACGGGATCGGCGTCGTCGCCCAGGTCCAACGCCGCGGCGCAGCGCAGCCTGTTCGCCGGCGGGCGCCGCGGTAGCCATGGCGACCACCAGAACCACCCCCCCCAGAACCACCACCACCACCAGAACCACCACCACCTCCACCAACCGGTCCAGATGATCGACGGGTCGACCAGTAGCGGTACCGACACCAGTGATACCGAGGAGTCGGAGAGTAGCAGCTCCTACAACAGCCAGCCGCTGATGTACGGGAACCCGTTAGCCACCGGCGCCGCTAACTCCTCCCCCGTCATCCCCAAGAGCAAGTTCTCCTTCGGGAGTCTGCAGCTGGACGAGGAGGAGGAGGAGGGGGAGGAAGAGGGGGAGGAGGGCGGGTTTAACTTCAACGACGAGGACGCGGGGGCGCGCGTGTTCAGCTGTTAGAGAGGCGGCGGAGTTAAGTCACCGTGGTCGGACGACCGTTGGGTCCGCTGGTTTCTAGTCCTTAGTTAAGGGAGCTTTTGGGGGGGCGGATGTGCTAGTTTTGGGGCCGTAGGACCGGGTCTTTGCGGACTGAAGCCTTGCAGTATGTAGGTTGTTACGGTTACTTACTAGAGGCCTGCCCTACTTTTTAAAAAGTCTGCTCTAACCCCCCCGCTCCCCTGAGACTCCTCAGACATAGCTAAGAGTCCCACGCGCTGCACTGCGAACACCTTAATCTAGAAATTAATTAGGCTTCTTTTTTATGCAACACAGGAAGGGCCTGACTAACATCTGGAAACACAGGGAGAAAGGGCCTGACTAACATCTGGTTCGAGTGTCTTCGCTAGGTCCCCTATAGGGAGGACGTGCTGTATTGGAGAAGGATTCTTTACAAAGTGCCATATTATGTAATGAACAAAAACGTTAAGCGGCTTGTAGACAAAAAAGCTGGGAACTGTGGAGGTTTCAAGTTCCAAGTCCTGGTGGCTACTAACCGTGATTCCTGTGGTCGTTGTTGTCTAGCTGGTGTTGACACTGAGGGAGAGGCAGAGTGGATTGTTTTTGTCGCTTTAGAAACATTATCCAGGACAAAGTGATTGCCCTTGGGCACTCAGCATTGTACTGAAGTGGCTGAATTGACAGTGAAATGCCTCCCCTGTACTTCATTGTAATTCAGAATGCCACACAGGTGAGAGTTTCACACAGGTGAGAATGCCACTCAGCGTAGCTTCGCTTTTGCAATGACAGCAGACCTGTCGATCTACCTAACTGTTCTCAGAACATAACTTTTATCGTTATTTGACTGTCGTCTTTTCTTGTGCAATAGAACGATTATTTTAGATCATCATCTCCAAGGTTTTTGAAGAATATTAGGTTTAGCTGAAGGGTAGATGATAGGGTAGTTTTGTGGTAATAGTCGTGTAAACAATGGTTGAACGTCCAGTAGCTAGCAAGAGAGCCAACCAGCCTCTTGTTTCTAGAATTTAACGTGACGTCTTTCTGTACAGAGCACTTTCCCAGCTGTAATAATTACATTCCTGTCCTGAGTGGGGGGACTTTCTTTTTTTTAATACACACTTAAGTCGAGTAGAGAGCTTAAGATGTGATGACAGGTAGTTTTCCTATTACACAGGCGAGCGAGCCTCCGTGTTGTTTATAAAGAAATACTAAGCAATAGTGTGGGTTGAACAATGAGACGTATAGCGCATACCATAACATCTCTGTTTTTCATCTATTTGACTAAATCTAAAAAAACGGAATAAACTGATTTTAGGGACTGTTTCTTGTCTTTGGCTAATTGGCGTTTGGATAGTTAAATAAATACACAAGGTTGGTATTGTGCTGGGGGTGGGGGGGGTGTTGAAGTTGCATTCAGCAGGACCAGCGCTGTGTGACCCCCCAGGGCTAGAGAGGGGCGGGGGGGGGGGGGTGTTGAAGTTGCATTCAGCAGGACCAGCGCTGTGTGACCCCCCAGGGCTAGAGAGGGGGGGGGGGGGGGGGTGTTGAAGTTGCATTCAGCAGGACCAGCGCTGTGTGACCCCCCAGGGCTAGAGAGGGGGGGGGGGGGGGGGGGGGGTGAAGTTGCATTCAGCAGGACCAGCGCTGTGTGACCCCCCAGGGCTAGAGAGCGGGGGGGGGGGGTGATGCTACGTAGCGTTGTTCGTCTCTGAGGTAGTGTTGTACAGTCGTGCTGTTTGGTGATTGTGATTGGCTGTCGTTGACGTCTCTTTACTTCCTGCCTCCCCCCCCGGTGTACCTGGGTCCCCCCCCCCCTTCCCATATCAATAATCATTTGAAGCATTGGTCCGCTGAACTCCCTGCTTCCTCCTCTACCCTGGACACCCCACCCCCCCATACCCTGGCCATCTCCCCCCTACCCTGGCTGGCCATCTACCCCCTACCCTGGCTGGCCATCTCCCCCCTACCCTGGCTGGCCATCTCCCCCCTACCCTGGCTGGCCATCTCCCCCCTACCCTGGCTGGCCATCTCCTGAGCTGTTTGCTTGGCTTGACTCCTGGCATGCAAACACAAGCAAAACATTTCATGCGTTTTTCCGTTTGGCGCAAAGTCGTCTCTCCTCTTTTTGTTCTCTTTTGTTTTTGTTTGGTTGCTGATTCTTTCCGGTCACTGGCTGGCGTTGTCATCCTCATTACTGTCATTCGTTGTGCTGTGTCTGCTGCTCGCATCGCAGATCCCCTCGCAGTCTCGACCTCTGAAATGGGTTTCTCCCGTTTTTTAAAATACTTTTGTGTGCGTCCCTTTTCTATGATGTCAGCGAAGTTCTGTCGATGCTTTCCCCCCCGAGCGTGTCCCCTGTCTATGATGTCACAGTTGTTGTTGCGCCGGCATGGATCTCTTGAGGAAGACTCTCACCCTCTTTTTGTTTCTGTTTCTTTCCTCCTGAAAAGCATGTGGTCCTGTTCTCTCTCTCACTGTCCCTACTGTATGTTCTCACTCTTCTCCTACTGTATGACCGACTGTTCTGTTCTGCTGTTGTTCAGGAGGGAAAGACAAGGGGGATGATGAACTCCAGTACTCTCACCTCACATCCTTTCCTAGGTTCCTCTCCTAGGACGTTTCCTATCCACTACACGTACACTGATCTAAACTGACTGAATATGTCATAGACAAGGAACAAACACGCTTATTTATTGAACTTGAAGCAGTTGATAGGGGACGATTCACACAATCGACATTTCAACGTTCACATCGATGTAGAGTAAAATGTGTTTGAGAGATAACAAAAGATAATTTCCGTCCATTGTGCATGATTAGATGGCGTTACTGCATGTACCTGTGAATTTCCTTCAGACCAATAAGTGTATCGGACATGGACTATAAAATTAAGGTATTTTATTACAATACCATGTGATTCACAGTTTTCCTTTCAGACCAATAAGTGTATCGAACATAGACTATAAAATTACGGTATTTTATTACAATACCATGTGATTCACAGTTTTCCTTTCAGACCAATAAGTGTATCGAACATAGACTATAAATTATGGTATTTTATTAGAATACCATGTGATTCACAGTTCACACCAGGCTCTCCTTGATGCCGTGATCTGAGGTGACAGAGTAGGAGAGGCGTACTGAGTGGGGGGGGGGAAATAAATATGAAATTCAAACAGGATGTATGAAAAGCTTTGCTAAGGTGTCGCTGATGGAAGCCAGAGAGTCAAACCAGGAAGAAACCAGGAAGTGTGAACGTACGGGAAAGTCAGAGCAGAGTCAGTTACTGCGGTCTCAAAGACACACGCACGCACGCACACACACACACACACACACGCACACGCACACGCACACACACACACACACACACACACACACACGTGGAATTCACACAGAGACACACACACACACACACACGCACACGTGTGGAGGAGTTCTGGAGTTCTGTTCACCTTGTCTGACCTTTCCCTGACGGTCACCATGGTAACACTTTCACCCAGTCACGCTGGCTTCTTTTTTTATCACCCTGTATATTTACACACTAGGCTGTGGGTTTGTATTGTTGTCATTGTACCTGATATGGAACTTAATCCAAGGGGAAGACTTCTTTAGATTACATTATACGTTACATTTTATTACATTATAATGACTTGTAGGTTGTACTACATACGAGCTGTGATTTTTTAACACAGAGCTACTTTGTTTAAAGCGGCGCATCTGTTCAAATTTTGTATCCGTAAAAATCTTAACTGAAATCTGTCTGATTGTGTGGGTTTACGCTTGAAACATACTGACTTGTGTGCTACGAAAGAACGTCATACCCCAACAAACATACTGACTGTGTCCTACTGCTGTACAGAAACACAGTCTTTAACCTTTGACCTCTGTCTTTAAGGACTGTTTTTAAGGTCGCTCACTTAACATCTTAAAACCCCCCCAAACCAGAGCCTCCGTTCACTGTGACCCCCCACCCTCACACACTTACACCCCCCCACCCTCACACACACTTACACCCCCCCCCCCCCCCCCACATACACTTACACCCCCCCCCTCACACACTTACACACCCTCCTAATCAAAAGGACTCTGTGTTCAGTTCACTAACCAGCCACCCCCGAATGTATGCCACCAAACACTGAATGCTTTCTGCTCTAATTCACTCCTTGTAACTCACTCAACTGTGTATATATTTATATATATTGTGGTTTTCTGTCCTTTTTTAACACACACTGACTGGATTCTTCTTCTTGACTTACTTGTTGCTTGTGTTATTAGCTCTTTCTACACCTTTTGGAATGGTTTCTACTACGCTTTCTACTACCATTGTGTACCTGAATGTGTCCTGTCGTCCACACTACTAGTGTCAATAAAGTTGACCTATTATGCGAAGAAGAGGGAGTCCGGAATTTTCTTTAGACTAGCGACCCCCAATGTCTCGTGACCCACCCCCCCACCCCCCTTTAGAGGCTAGAGTCCCCCCCCCCCAACCCTCACCCTCCCCCTACATGTCTTGTGTCTCGTTGTAGATAGAACCGTAGTAGCGTGTCTAGTTCGATGTCGTGCATGCTCTCTGTTTGTGACGCGCAGGCCTCGGCCTGTGTTCGCGTGTGTGTGTGTGTGTGTGTGTGTGTGAGAGAGTCGTGTTGTGTAGTTTTTAGTTGGATGTAGATGTTGTTGTTTCGTTGTTGTGTCAGAGCAGTGGTTTTACCCAGACACCTCTGGGTTTATGCCGTCATGTCAGTGGACAGGAAACTGTAACTGGGCAAGTATGCGACCGATATCACCGTCTATCGTGAATATAGAAGTAGATGTAGAAGATAAAGTAGAACTTCCAGTAGGTAGATCTAGTCGGTAGAGACTTAGTTAGATACTGTTTTTAGTTGTTGTTGTTTAATAGCTAATGTGATATGTTTTCATTTAGAACATATTATTTTCATCAACGTTTCAGTTGAGATGATGGACAACACTGCTGTAGCTCCTAGCTCCTAACTCTTAACTCCTAGTTACTAACACCTAACTCCTACCTCTTAGCTCATAACTCCTAGTTCCTAACTACTAACTCCTAACT
>NC_137679.1:42984218-42986718 GCF_963989245.1 Nansenia antarctica | reverse complement strand
TTTGCAGCAAGTTCCTGTTCTGCAACACAGAAGACAGAATCACATAAACAATACGAAAGGTGGAATCGGGAACAATCACAAAGGGAAGACAGGGTTAGGGTTACGGTTAGGGGTATGATGTTTGTAGAGTAGGGTTAGGGTTAGGGGTATGATGTTACAGTAAGGTTAGAGGTATGATGTTACAGTAAGGTTAGGGTTAGGGGTATGATGTTTGTAGAGTAGGGTTACGGTTAGGGGTATGATGTTACAGTAAGGTTAGGGGTATGATGTTACAGTAAGGTTAGGGTTAGGGGTATGATGTTACAGTAAGGTTAGGGTTAGGGGTATGATGGTACAGTAAGGTTAGGGTTAGGGGTATGATGTTGATACAGTAAGGTTACGGTTAGGGGTATGATGTTGATACAGTAAGGTTACGGTTAGGGGTATGATGTTACAGTAAGGTTAGGGGTATGATGTTACAGTAAGGTTAGGGTTAGGGGTATGATGTTACAGTAAGGTTATGGTTAGGGGTATGATGTCACAGTAAGGTTAGGGTTAGGGGTATGATGTTACAGTAAGGTTAGGGTTAGGGGTATGATGTCACAGTAAGGTTAGGGTTAGGGGTATGATGTTACAGTAAGGTTAGGGTTAGGGGTATGATGTCACAGTAAGGTTAGGGTTAGGGGTATGATGGTACAGTAAGGTTAGGGTTAGGGGTATGATGTTACAGTAAGGTTAGGGTTAGGGGTATGATGTTACAGTAAGGTTAGGGTTAGGGGTATGATGTTGTTACAGTAAGGTTATGGTTAGGGGTATGATGTTACAGTAAGGTTAGGAGTATGATGTTACAGTAAGGTTAGGGTTAGGGGTATGATGTTAGGGTTAGGGGTATGATGGTACAGTAAGGTTAGGGTTAGGGGTATGTTGTTACAGTAAGGTTAGGGTTAGGGGTATGATGTTGGTACAGTAAGGTTAGGTTAGGGGTATGATGTTACAGTAAGGTTAGGGTTAGAGGTATGATGTCACAGTAAGGTTAGGGTTAGGGGTATGATGTCACAGTAAGGTTACGGTTAGGGGTATGATGTTGGTACAGTAAGGTTACGGTTAGGGGTATGATGTTGGTACAGTAAGGTTACGGTTAGGGGTATGATGGTACAGTAAGGTTAGGGTTAGGGGTATGATGTTACAGTAAGGTTAGGGTTAGGGGTATGATGTTGGTACAGTAAGGTTACGGTTAGGGATATGATGTTACAGTAAGGTTACGGTTAGGGGTATGATGTCACAGTAAGGTTAGGGTTAGAGGTATGATGTTACAGTAAGGTTAGGGTTAGGGGTATGATGTTACAGTAAGGTTACGGTTAGGGATATGATGTTACAGTAAGGTTACGGTTAGGGGTATGATGGTACAGTAAGGTTAGGGTTAGGGGTATGATGTCACAGTAAGGTTAGGGTTAGGGGTATGATGTTACAGTAAGGTTAGGGTTAGGGGTATGATGTTACAGTAAGGTTACGGTTAGGGATATGATGTTACAGTAAGGTTACGGTTAGGGGTATGATGGTACAGTAAGGTTAGGGTTAGGGGTATGATGTTACAGTAAGGTTACGGTTAGGGATATGATGTTACAGTAAGGTTACGGTTAGGGGTATGATGTTGGTACAGTAAGGTTACGGTTAGGGGTATGATGTTGGTACAGTAAGGTTACGGTTAGGGGTATGATGGTACAGTAAGGTTAGGGTTAGGGGTATGATGTTACAGTAAGGTTAGGGTTAGGGGTATGATGTTGGTACAGTAAGGTTACGGTTAGGGATATGATGTTACAGTAAGGTTACGGTTAGGGGTATGATGTCACAGTAAGGTTAGGGTTAGAGGTATGATGTTACAGTAAGGTTAGGGTTAGGGGTATGATGTTACAGTAAGGTTACGGTTAGGGATATGATGTTACAGTAAGGTTACGGTTAGGGGTATGATGGTACAGTAAGGTTAGGGTTAGGGGTATGATGTCACAGTAAGGTTAGGGTTAGAGGTATGATGTTACAGTAAGGTTAGGGTTAGGGGTATGATGTCACAGTAAGGTTAGGGTTAGAGGTATGATGTTACAGTAAGGTTAGGGTTAGAGGTATGATGTCACAGTAAGGTTAGGGTTAGGGGTATGATGGTACAGTAAGGTTAGGGTTAGGGGTATGATGTCACAGTAAGGTTAGGGGTATGATGGTACAGTAAGGTTAGGGTTAGGGGTATGATGTCACAGTAAGGTTAGGGTTAGGGGTATGATGTCACAGTAAGGTTAGGGGTATGATGGTACAGTAAGGTTAGGGTTAGGGGTATGATGTCACAGTAAGGTTAGGGTTAGGGGTATGATGTCACAGTAAGGTTAGGGTTAGGGGTATGATGGTACAGTAAGGTTAGGGTTAGAGGTATGATGTTACAGTAAGGTTAGGGTTAGAGGTATGATGTTACAGTAAGGTTAGGGTTAGGGGTATGATGGTACAGTAAGGTTAGGGGTATGATGGTACAGTATGG
>NC_137679.1:42949218-42979218 GCF_963989245.1 Nansenia antarctica | reverse complement strand
TTCAGCTTATCACAGCGGGTCTTCAGAAGCACTACTAACTTTGATCCTGTCAGAGTTCCAGAAACTTCCCCTCTGGGATCAATGAAGCATCTATCTGTCTATCCATATATCTGTCTGTCTGTCTGTCCATCCATAGATCTGTCTGTCTGTCTGTCTGTATGTATGTCCATCCATATATCTGTCTGTCTATCTACCCTCTGCAGCCATCACCTCATATGGTGCCATATGGTGTCCATGAAAACACTGGCAGAGAAGAGAGGTAAAAGTGAGTGATGTTCCTCTCCTCCTCTTCTCTCTCTCAGGGAGGGCCGCTCCAACGCCCACATCAAAGGGGACTACCAGCGCATCGGTGACGTCCTGCTGAAGAACCTGCAGGGCCTAAAGGTAGTGTGTGTGTGTGTGTGTGTGAGAGAGAGTGTGTGTGTGTGTGTGAGTGTGTGTGAGAGTGAGTGAGGTGGGAGGTGTGTGTGTGAGTGTGAGTGTGAGTGTCTGCATTTGTGTGTGAGTGTGTGTGAGTGTGTGTGTGTGTGTGTGTGAGTGAGTGAGAGAGAGAGAGAGACTGTGTGTGTGTGTGTGTGCCCGCTCGTGCGTGTGTGTGTGTGTGTGTGAGAGTGTGAATGTGAGAGAGAGTGTGTGTGTGTGTGTGTGAGTGTGCGCTCGTGCATGTGTGTGTGTGAGACTGCCTGCCTGCCTGTGTTTACATCTGGTCCTCATTCCTCTGACCCCCAGACTTTATACACACTAACGGAACACACATGGGATTTTTGTATTTATTTTTTAATATGTTTTCTTACCGTATTACAGTACGTTTTTGCGAGACCGTTGTTTTGAAAGGCCCATTTACTGGTCACTTATACGTGAACGTGATGGGGCCTGTGGAGGCTCAACCAGGAGTGCAGAACATGTAGAAGTGTGGGTCTTGGCTCACAAATAGCCACCTACACCCAGACCAATAAACTAAACCCAGCATGTCCAACAGTAGAATAATACTTTATTAATCTCCATCACATACACAGTAGACGTTAAATAATATGATGATTATTCCTAACCACCTGACTTCCCTCGACGTCCCTCTCTCTCTCCCTCCCACCTTTCTTTTCCCTCTCCCTCCCTCCCACACCTCTCCCCTCCATCCCTCTCTCCCTTCCTCTCTCCCCCTCTCTCCCTCTTCCTCCCTCCCTTTCCCTCTCTCCCTCCCTCTCTCCTATCCCTCCCTCCACCGCTCTCTCTCCACCCCCCCCTTCCTCCCTTGCTCCCTCTCTCCCTCCTCCCACCCCCCCCTCCTCCCTCCCTCTCCTCCTCCTCCCCCTCCCTCCCTCCCCCCCTCCCTCCCCTCCCTCCCCCCCCCCTCTCCCCCCTCCCCCCTCTCCCCCTCCCTCTCCCCCTGCAGCAGCTAACAGTGCAGCTACAGAAGCACTCTGAGGCCCTGGTGGAGCTGGAGAGGGCGTGCCGGGCGTCGCGGAGGCTGGAGGGGCTGTGCAGGGACTTCGAACAGCAGAAGGTGCTGCTCAAAACCCACCTCTTCAAGCTTGCCTTCACCAGTTAACCCTCTCCCCTTCTCATGTGTCCCCAGCATTACTACATAACTAGACAAGTGTCTTTGAGTGTCTAGAAAAGCGCTATATAAGTCTAATGTATTATTATTATTATTATTATGAAGGTGTGTTACCTAGTATAAGTCTAATGTATTATTATTATTATTATTGTTATTATAATAATAATATTATTCAGGTGTGCTACCTGCCCCTCAACATCTTCCTGCTGCGGCCGCTGCACCGCCTGCTACACTACAAACTCATCCTGGAGCGACTCTGTAAACACTACCCCCCCACGCACCAGGACTTCAGAGACTCCAGAGGTAAGGAGGAGGGGGGGAGGGGGGGGTGGGGGTGTGTGTGGGGGTGTCTGTAAACACTAGGGGTGTAACGGATCACCTAACTCACGGATCGGATCGTGTCACGGTCTTTGAGTCACGGATCGGATAATTTTTCGGATCAACACAAAACATACAAATAAAAATAAAAAGCTTTTTCCTCGAATTCTGTAAAAACACCACTTTTACTGTGTAAAACCCAACAACATTCAAGATGTCAAAACTGGTATATATATATATATATATGTGTGTGTATATACATACATAACATATTCTAAACTCAAACATTAGGCTACATATTAAACAGAAACACACATTCAACTTAAATGATGCAGTAGGAGAGAGGGGGGAGGCACCTGGTTGCAGCAGTGAATCACTGGGCTCTTTAAAGCAGACAAATAAACATGTTTTATGCCACTTTTAACTAAATAATAAAGTGAAACCTTACTTTAAACATGGTATGAAAAAATTGGCTACATTATCAGAAGTTGTCAAGCTGCCTTTTTCGTGCCTCCCGTCAACACACCAGGGTGATGTCGCGGCAAATGTGTGGCCATGCTCGTACGACTTTCTCGTTGCACAACGCTTAAACACCGTAACTTTGTTATCGACCACACTTTGTCCGTCATTGTTATAATTGACAGAGAAGCCAAAGTGCTCCCATACATGGGATTTAAATGACGAGGGAGGCATTTCGAGTTCTTCTCTGTCGCCAACATTAGCAGCACTCGCTATGATACACTTGGGCTGCGTTCGTATATTTGCTCTGAGAGCGCCGGAGAGCACACTGGGTCCGACGTCATAAAGGGACCAAGTAATTTGATTGGACAAGAGGCGTTCCATGAATGCTGATCAGATTCCAGAGCGAATTTACGAACGCAGCCTTGTTGTTTTGGACTTTTTTTTCCATTATCAACCTATCATTGCGCTTTAGAGTAAAACAAAGCACGCAACTGTCGCGTCTATCTCTTCATGGCAACTCTACATTGTGATTTACAAGGGATATTAACTAATATTAAGTAATATTATTACTTGGTTACATTTTGCAATTGATCCGCGGTACACATGCGTGCCGAACCGTGGGGGGCGATCCGTACGGATCACGGATTATCCGTGTTCCGTTACACCCCTAGTAAACACTACCCCCTTAAACGTGCCAGGACTTCAGGGACTCCAGAGGTAGGGATGGGCGTCTCTGTTGTAAAACATGTACAGTAAAACAGTTAGTATGTAAAAACATACTAACTTACATTCATACATACATACATGGCCATAAATCTGAAAGTTAAAAACAAAACAAAAAACAACAACATACTAACTTACATACATACAAACATGGCCATAAATCAGTAAGTTGTAAAAACAAAAAAAACATACTAACTAACTACTAAGTCTGCATTTGCGCTAGACTGTACTTGGCGTAACCTAACCCTTGTCCCTGCTGCCTCCTCCTCCTCCCTTCAGCTGCCCTGGCAGACATCTCTGAGATGGTGGTCCAGCTCCAGGGCACCATGATCAAGATGGAGAACTTCCAGAAGCTTCTGGAGCTGAAAAAAGACCTGACTGGCATCGACAACCTGGCCATCCCTGGCAGAGTAAGATACTGTTTCCTCTATTACCATCCAGAGAATATACGTACATATACATGCATGTTGTCATTAAAACTGAAATATACCTCCTCCAGGTAGCATAGTACTGTTTTTTGTTGTTTGAATAAGTATATGTTACTGTTCAAGGTTATCCTAGGTTACCCTTACATATCCTAGGTTTCTCTCTATATCCTAGGTTTCCCTCTATATCCTAGGTTTCCCTCTATATCCTAGGTTTCCCTCTATATCCTAGGTTTCCCTCAATTGTATTATATTGATAATGTATTAAAAACGCTATGATACTGTCATGATAATGTACTAATAACACTATGATACTGTTATATTAATGTATTAATAACACTACAATATTGTAGTGATAATGTATTAATAACACTATAATGATGTAGTGATACAGTAATAACACTGTAATTCTGCAGTAATAATGCAGTAATAACACCCAATATTATACTAATGCAGGAATAACACTGTAATAACACAGTTATAATGCAGTAATAACATAATAATAATACAGTTATAATGCAGTAATAACACTGTATTAATAATACATTAATGACACAGTAATAATGAAGTAATAGTACTTTAATAACACAGTTATAATGCAGCAATAACACAGTAATAATGTATGTATGAATGCATGTACGTGCGTGCGTATGAGTGTATGTATGAATGTTTGTATGTTTCACCTATATATCCTAGGTTTCCATGTTTTCTCTATGAATGTTTGTTGTGTATATGTATGATACCAAATTCTGACAAGCATTGCCATTAAATCAGTAAGTTTATAAAGAAAATAAATGTCCTTAGTATGATATAGTATAGTATGATATATTATTATCATACTAAGGAAAAAAATAATCAAGTGGAAAGAAAGAACATAGTATAGTATGATATATTATATCTATTTTTCACTTTATTATTTCTTTCCTTAGTATGATAATAATATATCATACTATACTATATCATACTATCATACTAAGGAAAACAAATATAAAGTGAAAAAAGTATAGTATGTTCTTTTTTTCTTCTTTTTTTTTCACTTGATTATTTTTTTCCTTAGCATGATAATAATATATCATACTAAGGAAAAAAATTATAAAGTGAAAAAAAAAATATATATATATTTATATAGGTACATACAGACGTACTTACATACATAGCCATACATCAGTAAGTAAAAGAAAAAGAGAATAAAAACGTACTAACTTACATACATACATACATACATACATACATACATACATACATACATACATACATACATACACACATACATACAAAGAAAATAAAGAGAAGAAAAACGTACAGACTTACTTACATGGTGGTGTTGGCTGAGCCAAGCCAGCTGCATTCACACCAGCTAGGCCACGTCACAGTTCTCTCAAAATCTAGTTTTGTTTTAACTTTTTTTTTGAAAAAATTGCCTACCAGAGAATATGTGATATCTAGGGTCCATTTTGTGTAAAATAATTGGTGTCAACTGTTGCCTCCACCTACCAGAGAACATGTGATATCTAGGGACTGTTCTGTGTAAAATAATTGTTGTTAAAAAAAAATGTGTGTGTGTTCCACAGGAGTTCATTAGGCTGGGTTGCCTCAGCAAGCTGTCGGGGAAAGGCCTGCAGCAGAGAATGTTCTTCCTGGTAAGAGGAACTTCTTCTTAACTCATTCAGTGCCGAGGGTGAATAAAGTTGCCCAAAATGGTCGACATTCTAAACTGCCACGGGCGACTTTATTCTCCCAAAAATGCTTAAATGATGCTTCGTTTTGTAGCCAATCAGAGTGTTGTCGCTAGGTAGATTCCACATAAAACACTTGACAGTCTAGGTGGTGAGTGTTCTGGAATGCTTTGGCAGTTGGTGAGTTAAACCATCGTAAAAAGTAAGTAGCCGTGAGAACCGATGGTTCTGGAGCCTAACGGCCCTTAGGGGGAGGAGCCTATCTCCTGTTTCCGTAGCGCGAGGCGGCTTGATGTACAAGAAGTAATAATAATAATAATAATAATAATAACTTTATTTGTATAGCGCTTTTCCTCCAAACGTTGCAGCTCAAAGTGCTTTAATCATTATATAATCTTAATTTAATAATTTTGTAACTTAAATGCAATATTAAAAGGATGGGTTGTACACCCCCTGGACATGACGCTGGTATGTCGCATGTGCCAAGCAGGGAGGCACCGGGTAGCATTTTTATAGTCTTTGGTGGTATGACTCGGCCGGGGATCGAACTCACGACCTCCCAATCTCAGGGCGGACACTCTAACCGCAAGGCCTGAGCTGGTAAAAAAACATAGCAGTATCAGAGACTATTCTAGAACGCCTGACCACCACACACTCTCCACTCCTTCTCAACATCAGAGAAGAAAACACAATATCGGAAAATAACTGTCACTGATCATCGGGAGAAGCAGAGGACTTCCTGTCGGACAGGAAGTCACCGCTGAGGACAGACACTGTCACACATCCTCATCATTGTTGTCCTATCTGTGTGTTCCTTCCTGCCTGGCCACAGTTCAGCGATTCGCTGGTGTACACCAGTCGGGGGATGACGGCGGCCAATCAGTTTAAAGTACACGGACAGCTCTCTCTCTACGGGATGACGGTGAGTTTCTCTCAGAGCGACACATATCTCTCCCTTCTTCCCTCCCCCTCTCTCGCTCTCTCTCCCTCTCTCTCTCTGTCAGTCTCTCTCTCTTCCTCTCTCTCTCTCTGTCAGTCTCTCTCTCCCCCCCTCTCTTTGTCAATACTACATCAACCCTGGTCTGGGTGTATAGATTACTGTTACTGTTATTTACTGTTACTACTTGTAAGTACTTATATTAATGTTTACATTTTATACTTATTCATACTGTGTTGTTCTCTTCAGGCTACATCTTAACTGTCCCTCCTAAAGTCCTCCTCCTCCCCACTATACCCCTGTGCAGTTTATCTACTATACATTTAAAAAGAAGGAAAAAAGTGGATGGATGACTGATGGATTGATGGTTCACTTACTTAAACAAATGTATTTTGTTGTAAGTCACTTTGAGTGGGGGGTTAGGTTTAAACACTGTGTGTGTGTGTGTGTGCAGGTCAGAGAGAGTGAGGATGAGTGGGGCGTCCCTCACTCCTTCACGCTGTTCGGACAGCGCCAGTCCGTTGTCGTGGCAGCCAGGTAAGAGTCCCGCCCACGTTTGTGCATTAAGTGCCATGCTCAAGGGCACAACGGCACCTTAGATATGATGCCAGCAACCCTCCGGTCACCAGCTTACATCCTGGCTCCCTCCTGGGGTGGGGATCGAACCGACGACCTACCGATTGCACACAAAGAAACATGTAAACACACACACACACACACACACTCTCATGCAAACATGTAAACCCACACACCCACCCACACACCCACACACACACAAGGCAACACATGACAACATATAATTGGACTGAACACAAACCAGAGCTGCTGTGCTGGAGATCAAACAATGCAGCCATTGCCTCCATGAAGCACCAATTCCATCCATTATGCATTATGCATGCAGCACACATGCATAGAAATAACTGCATGAAATATTCAGCAGGGGTAACCCCCATTCATGAGAAATGAAATCTCAACCGCCCGACTGTTCTACTGGACCCTGACTCAGCCCTTTGTTGAGTGAACATGTGTTCGACTGTAATGCTTTGGACCGTTTCCATTGAATTAAACTCAGAATTTATTTTTCTTGCTTTGAGACAATGCTCCTATTTAACAGTATTAAACTATTCCATTGAATGGACCTATCGCTAAGCCACGCCCCAAATTAGAAATTGTCCAATCATGTCACAGCAAAAGTCACTCCAGGCAGAAAACTCGGACAAACAACTCGCAAACATCTGATGGTGAAAAGCTTCTAGACTGAATATTCTTATCATCTTTAAAAAAACATGTCTATTACTTGCTGTGGTAAATCAGAAATCTGAAATTTGCCACCTCCCGCCATTGTAAGTCATTGAATGTCATTCAGTCACGGTCGGTCGGTCACTGTCAGTGAAGCGTTGTTTGTTTGTCCCAGTTTTCAAAGGGGCCGTGGCTTAGTGATAGGAGGGGGCGTGGCTTAGTGATAGGTCCGTTCAATTAAACTCAGATTATTTTTTTTTATGCTTTGAAACAGTGTTCCTATTTAACAGTATTAAAGTAACTGACATGTAGAGTCTAGGTGCACACACTCACCTGACCCTTGACCTCTGACCTTTACTTTGAATGTGTTCCATCTCCTCTGACTGCCTCTGTAGAACACCAGCAGTTGTAGAAGCTGCTTCACACGCACACACGCACGCACACACACACGCACGCACGCACGCACACACGCACGCACGCACGCACACACACACACACACACACCTGGAGCCAGGCTAGAACATGCGCAACAATCCTGTTGAATAAACTAAATAAAATTAGATTGGTGACAGTCGCTTAATAGTTGCAGGAAGAGTAATATGGCGAAGAACAATGGTTGGACTTGCTGAAGCAAGCACACCTAATAGTAAGCAAGCCCACCTAATAACTCACCCTGTGTGTCCCTGCGGTGCAGCTGTGCGTCAGAGATGGAGAAGTGGATAGAGGACATCAGGATGGCCATCGACCTGGCGGAGCAAACCAACGGCCACGGGGGGGACCTCCTCTCCTCCAGCCTCCCGGACAGCAGTAAGTCACCAGGGGAGGCTGGGGGAGGTAGAACACCAGGGGAGGCTGGGGGAGGTAGAACACCAGGGGAGGCTGGGGGAGGTAGAACACCAGGGGAGGCTGGGGGAGGTAGAACACCAGGGGAGGCTGGGGGAGGTAGAACACCGGGGGAGGCTGGGGGAGGTAGAACACCAGGGGAGGCTGGGGGAGGTAGAACACCAGGGGAGGCTGGGGGAGGTAGAACACCAGGGGAGGCAGAACACCGGGGGAGGCTGGGGGAGGTAGAACACCAGGGGAGGCTGGGGGAGGTAGAACACCAGGGGAGGCTGGGGGAGGTAGAACACCAGGGGAGGCTGGTGGAGGTAGAACACCAGGGGAGGCTGGTGGAGGTAGAACACCAGGGGAGGCTGGGGGAGGTAGAACACCAGGGGAGGCTGGTGGAGGTAGAACACCAGGGGAGGCTGGGAGAACACCAGGGGAAGCTGGGGGAGGTAGAAATCGGAGGACAGGCTCATTGTAACGCATGGAAGGGAGTGAGGGATGGTGTCAGCTGTTTGATACTAGTCCGAATTCCATCCCATCATGCATTGCATGGAGCCAATCCATGAATGAAGAATGTAATTGAATGAAGCTGAAATAATCAATAATCAATGTGAGTTAAAAGAAGGAGGGAAAAAAGGGTGAATCGGCCTTTTTAATGATGTGAGTAATACATGTTATCTACATGTTATCTACGTGTGATCTATGTATGATGTAACATGTAATACATGATGTAACATGTCTGTACGTTGGCTCCTGAGCTTGTCGCTTGTCAGAAGAGAAACACAAACACCGCAGCAATCCCTGATATCCCCCGTCTAACCTGTCTTTCCCACCTGGGGGGTGTGTGTGTGTGTGTGTGGGGGGGGTAGCGGGAGGGGGGAGGGTTGTGTGGGGGGGGTGTCCCTAGGCTCCCCTGTCTAACCTGTCTTTCCCACACGGGGGAGGGGTTGGGAGGGGGGGGGGGGTGGTGTGTAACCTGATCTACCTGTCTCCTCCCTGTCCTGTCCCCTGTCCTTTCTCCCCTTTGTCCCTAGATTGATTCGCCTGAGAAACCAAGTGCCCTTCTCTCTCTCTCCCCCCCCCCCCCCTTGTATTGTTGGTGTCATAAACCTTCCCACACGTTGCTTTATTGACCTGCCGTTACCTGTAACCAGACCCCCTCTGATGTGACCTTCCCTGACTCCGCCCCTCCCCTCCCCTCCCACCACCGCCTACCGCTCCCCCGCACTCACCAAACAGCTGCACCCGCCTGACAAAAGCCTTCCTTTCTTCCGTCTGAAGCGGCCCAGCCTGATCAGATGACCGACCTCCGCTGTCTGGAACAAGATTATGACGTGATGAACTTTGACCCCTCTTGTCTTCAGGGTGTTGTCTGCTGTGGTGCTATTGTGACAGGCGGGAGTGTTCACGGCAGCTCTGCCCTGATAGGGGGTGACAGGCGGGAGTGTTCACGGCAGCTCTGCCCTGATAGGCTGTCAGAGAGACAAAGACAGGCAGCAACAACAACAACTTCCTCCCTCTATCACTCTCTCTCTCTCTCACACTCTCTCTCACACTCTCTCCCTCCCTTTCTCTTTCTGCCTGTCTGTCTGTCTCTATCTCTGTCTCTCACTCGCTCTCTCTCTCTTTCACTCTCTCTCTCTCTCTTCTTCCCTCTCTATCACTCTCACTCACTCCCTCTCTCTCCCTCTAATGCCCCCCTCCTCCTCTCTCCCTCCCTCTCTCTCTCACTCCCTCTCTCTCTCTCTCTCCCTCTCTCCCTCTCCCTCTCTCTCTCTCTCTCTCTCTCTCTCTCTCTCGCCCTCCCTTTCTCCCTCCCTCCCTCCCATTAACTTTCCCCTCTCCTCCGTGGTGTAATTCCCAGAGTCTCCAGAGGAGGGCGGTGTGGAGCCGGAGTCTGAGGAGGACCTGAGTGCGTCGCGTACCTCCCTGGAGAGGCAGGCGCCCCAGAGGGCCAACACCACCGTGCACGTCTGCTGGCACCGCACCACCAGCGTGTCCATGGTCGACTTTAGTGTGGCTGTGGAGGTAGCTGCCTGTCTGTGTGTGTGTGTGTGTGCGTGTGTGTGTGTGTGTGTGTGTGTGTGTGCGTGTGTGTGTGTGTGTGTATGCGTGTGTGCGTGTGTGTTCTCTTTCCTTACGTTGTAACTCTCCACAGGTCTAGCTCACCTGTCAGTCCCGTCACCTGTGTTGATTTCTCTCTCACTTTCTCTCCTCCACTTCCTGTCTATGTGTATGTCTATATTCGGTGTCTATGTGGTTCCTGTCCTGAGTACAATGTCTTTCCCAGTGTCTGATCCTTCCGAACCACCGTCCGTCTGTCTGTCTGTCTGTCTGTCTCTCTGACCTGCCCAGTCTCTGTGTTGCTGTCTCTCTGTCCCACAATAACTGTCTCTCTCTACTTATTCCTGTTACCTGTTCTGTCTGCATGCTTAACCCACTCGGTCTGTGTGACTGTCTCTCTCTCTCTCTGTCTGTGTGTCTCTCTCTGTCCGTGTCTTCCTCTCTCTCTGTCTGTGTCCGTCCGTCCACCTGTCCTGCTGTGGGTAGAGGACCCTAGTCCAGTCAGTGAGTGTGACGTGGCCTTCCCCTGCCTCAGCCCTACCAGCCCCAGCCTCAGCCCTGGTCCTAGTCCTGGTCCTAGACCCCTCAGGCTGCAGGGCCCGGTGTCTCTGTCTCTGGTCTGCTGGTACAGAGCCCACAGCCTGTCCTTTAGCGACACCCGCAGGAGTAGAGAGGTAACTACACGCTGGGAGCCCATAACGGCCTCGCTTCCACGCATGGTTGCCAGATAGGATTGACAGTTTCCAGACTAACCACAGTCTAAAAAACGCTAAATCCACCAAAAACCAGCCCCAAAACCTATATTGTCAGAAAACTGCTAATTACTATTGGGCAGGTGGCCATCTCCTGCCCTCTAAACTGTATGTCTGTCGCCAATGATGTTTGTAAAATAGAATAAAAACCCACCCCCATATGGCAACCCTGCTTCCACGTCAAAGCGGTCAATCTCGTCGAAATCGGCGAGCGAGCGAGTCTTGATTAGGTTAGGGTTGTCGTTAGCTGTCAGGGACAGTGTTGAGATCATACTTAAGGAGAAAACACATAAGTAAAAGACAACACGTTATAAAGAATAAGGGCAGCTTCAATTAAAGGCTATAGTCTATAAACATTTGTTTTAAGAAGAACATTTAAAAGAAAGTAGTGCTCTCGCTAGCCTGACATCCTCAGGCGGGTCGTTCCAGAGTCTAGGGGTCCTACAGGCAAAGGCACGGCCACCTTCTGTCTTCAGTCTAGACTGTGGAGCGGCCAGATGGGCTCTGCCTGAGGACCGTTCTTCAGAGAGAACTTCACTCCAGAGAGGCAGCTCTCAAAAACAAGAAACATTTTCAATAAAATGGGGGGATATATTACTTAAAACCATTCTGATACCTCTGAATTCCATCCCATGCATTATATGGAGCCAGGCCTCCAATCTATAGAATATAATTGAATGAAGCTTGAACACTAGAACAGCTGTGGTTTTTTACCTACTAAAAGAGACTCTTTACAATGCTCAAGCTGCTACTTACACACAACGACCACTAGTTGGCTGCTTGTAAATTAGCCTGCTTCCTACGCAGAAAAACAGCAAAATATCTTTATACTAGCTTATCCTGATGTGGTTTAGTAAATGTAAGGATACTGGGTGGTAGAACGCACATGTCTAGGACAAGTTATGAAAGGAGGGTCCTGAAATTTGAAATTTTGCAAAGATATAACATCTTTCTTTACTCACGTAAAGAAGGTGTGACCCCTCACGACCCCTCATGGGTCTAGACTGTGGATCGGCCAGATGGGCTCTGCCCGAGGACCTTTGCTCCCTAAGATCATTCTAGATCGTTCTTCAGAGTCAGCGTCTCATTTTTTGGAAACATTTCTTAAAATAAGCAAAATTATCTGCCAACAGAACAGGAAAACTTAACTTGCCATGATATTCTTAAAACAAGTACAAATTATCTTAAAATTAGCGCAATCAGACAAAAAACAAGCATATAATGCCTTGCTTTAAGATGTTTAATCTTACTCAGATTAACTTTTTGCTGTGTATGCTGCACTGCAAAAGGTCAGCTCTCAAAAACACAAAAAAAAATCAATAAAACGGGGGTTATATATTACTTAAAATAAGCAGAACTATCTGCCAACAGAACAGGAATATTTCCCCCCGCCAATATCTTCGTAAAACAAGTAAAAGATATCGTAAAACTAGTGCAGTCGGTCTGGACAAGAAACAAGCATATTATTTAGCCTTGATTTAAGATAGACTTAGATTTACTTGTTGCAGTGTGGAAAACCAACTGTCCTGAAAGATGCTATCGCTAGGATAGCATGTTCTGGAACTAGCAGCACCGCGGAGCAGCCTGTATCAACATCCAGATGTTGACCTTGTGTGTCTGCCAGAGGCCTGACACCCAGACTGCTGACAGCACAGAGTTGAGGACAGAGTAGTTTCCCTGCTAGAACTTTACATGTTTTATAAATGTCTTTTATATGTTGTAATTTGCATGGACGTTCACATAACATAACATCAGTTGGTATAGTTGTCCGTAAGTCTGCATGATATCTTAATATTTTCTGTCTGTCTGTCTTCAACTTTCAATATCTGTCCGAAATGTTTGAGATAGATATACAATGTGTGGTTATGACCCTCTGTCTAAGATCTCTGTCTCTCTCTCTGTCTCTTCCTCCCTCTCTCTCTCTCCCACTCTCTCCCTGTCCCTCTCCCTGTCTCTCCCACTCTCTCTCTCTCCCCCCCTCCCTCCGTCCCTCCCTCCCTCCCTCTCCCCCCCTCCCTCTCCCCCCCTCCCTCCCTCCCTCCCTCCCTCTCCCCCTCCCTCTCCCCCTCCCTCTCCCCCTCCCTCCCTCCCTCTCCCCCCTCCCTTCCCCCTCTCAGAACCAGTTGTCTGGTAACCTGCTGAGGAAGTTTAAGAACAGTAACGGATGGCAGAAGCTGTGGGTGGTGTTCACCAACTTCAGCCTGTTCTTCTACAAGTCTCACCAGGTAGGAGGGGGAGGGGCCTGGGGGATGGGGGTGGGAGGGGCCTGGGAGGGGGCGGGGCTTAGACAGGTAGTAGGAGGAGCCTGGGGGCTCACCTGGGGCCTCTCAGCTGCTACCTGCCCTGACGACAACAACAACAACAACAACAGTGTTTGACGATGAATCACACACGCTTATCTTCCCTGATTGTTCATGTACAGAACTGTATCTGTTGCAAGTCGCTTTGGATAAAGGCGTCTGGTGAATGCCAAAAATGTAACTGTAGAAATCACATGTGGGACCATATTTCCAGCGTCTTTTGAGCCCCGGAAAAGCGCTATATAAATACAATGAATTATGGTTGTTATTGTTATTATTATTATATTTACATTTTAGGCATTTAGCAGACGCCTTATTCCAAAGCGTCTTACAATCGATACATTTGACTAAGCGAGTGAATCATCAGTTCCCCCCAGTTGTAGCAGGAAGAGTAATCTAGCTCAGGCCAAACGTGTATGCATTCACTGCAATGTCAGTCCCTTTGGATAAAAGCGTCAGCTAAATGGCGTATATTATATTATATCACATGTGAGAAGTCATCAGCAGATATGTGTTGTTGTACAGAAGGGATCCGTTTATCTGTTAGAGGCATATAGACGATGTAGTATAAGTCTATACAGTACATGAGCTACGTAGCGTTAACCCCCCCCCCCCTCCCCTCGCCTGGGGGCTCCTCTGACACTATCAACCGCTGCCTGCCCTGACAAGAACAACACAGTGTTTGATGATGAATCACACACACGCTTATTGTCAATAATTCGTGACGTTAGAATTATAAGGTTCTATCTCCATTTTTGTCAAAATTGAGTTTTTTACATAATCTGATCCATTAGGTGTTTATTAATGCCTGTGTGGTGTTATTTTAAAAATGTTGACATGTTTGAGTTAGTAATTCATAAAATACAAAGGTTCCATCTCACAAAACATAATGGAATGTAAAAACTTTGACGCTCAATATCTCTGAACTACCCTAAACGGAGATAGAACCTTATCATTCTAAACTCACGAATTGTTCATGTACAGGAATGTATCTGTTGCAAGTCGCTTTGGATAAAGGCGTCTGCTGAATGCCAAAAATGTAACTGTGAATGTCCAAATCACATTGGACACAGGGAGCATATATACTGAAAGATGTACAGTGCTGCCTGAGAGTATGTTTTTACCATGAAATCTTATCGCTGCTAATGGAGGTGCCACAAGCTATTGCCTTTAGAGGATGAAAAAAGACTGGTTGTGGTTAAATAAAGATTTCATGGTAAAAAAAACAAAAAAGTTTAATTGCACAAGAGGTTCACATACAAGCAGCACTGTATGCATTCACTGCAACTAGTTTTTTTTTGCGTCAGCTTAATGTCATATATTACATGTGAGAAGTCATTACCAGATATGTGTTGTTGTATAGTAGCCGAAGGGATCCGTTTATCTGTTAGAGGCACATAGACCATGTGATATAAGTCTATACAGTACATGAGCTACGTAGCGTTATAGCGTTAACCCCCCCCCCCCCCCTCCCCAGGATGACTACCCGCTGGCTAGCCTCCCGTTGCTAGGCTACGCCGTCACCGTGCCGTCGGAGTCGGAGAACATCCACAAAGACTACGTGTTCAAGCTGCACTTCAAGTCCCACGTGTACTACTTCAGATCTGAGAGCGAGTACACCTTCGAGAGGTAAGGGCTGAATCAAATTCTAATCAAATCTGAATCAAATGATTACATCTCAATGTACACGAGAGTACAGTTCTCTGGCTTAGGTTTCTCAACATTGGCATTGCAGCATCAAGCTACAAAATCACAATAATAATTGAGTAAAGTAAGTCGTAATAAAAGTGATGGTAGTCGTACTGCAGCGGAACCAGTCGTGGAATCAATAGTGCCAAATGCTGTGCAAAGAAAGACAATAAGAGAAAATGCAATATGATACAGTCTAAGTAGTCAGGTAGTGTTCCAGTAGTCAGGTAGTATCAGGTAAGCGTACTCCTATTGTTGTCATTTTCAAACCCTGTTCAGTGATTTGGTGTTATTATGTTGTCATGTGCTGCCTGGTGTATGTGTGTGTGTGTGTGTGTGTGTGTGTGTGTATATATCTGTGTGTATTACGTGTTACCTGGTTGTCATGACGCCATCCTGTCCTCTTCCCCCCACCCAGGTGGATGGAGGTTATCCGCAGTGCTACCTGCTCTGCCAGCCGCCCCCTCCTCCCCCAGGGAAGGAAAGACCCCCACCCCTACTGACCCCACACACACACCCCTACTGACCCCCCCCCCCCCCACACACACACACACACCCTCCTCCCGAGGGCAGAAAAGACCCCCAGCCCCCCCACACACACACCCTCCTCCCCCAGGGCAAAAAAGACCCTTGCCCCTACTGACCCCACACACACACTCCTCCCCCTTCTTCTCCACAGGATCCTCCTCGCCCCTCACCTCTAAACTATGCCTCTTCACGTCTCGCTGCAAAACACACACGTCACTTTGATTTGCAGCTACTTTTCTTTTTTAACCACCGATCAATATCTGTATAGACTGTCTGTAGACTGTCCGTACCACGGCAGCAGACCTCTGTGCTATCACACCTAACCCATCTATGTAATAATATCACACACAGCAAATGTGTCACGACACAAACGCTGATGCTGTTTTTTGAAACTGGTCTCTAACCTTCCCCTTTGGGGGGTCGTTGCATTGTTGCTTTGTAATAAAATATGTTTTTTGGGGGGATACTGTCCTTGTGTGTAAGCATAGCTTATGCTTTTTTTTAAAGGATCCAGGTGTCATAAGTTAAGAGGAGACTTTCTTTTAAGCAACTGTTGGTTGCTTTTATTTTGTAGGACATCATTTTTGTAACATTTTTAATACAATGACTGTGAACTAATTCAATTTGTTTTTTTGGGTTTTGTCCAGATTGTGTACTAAGTGCTTTTGTTTTGCTATTTAAGAGTCGATTATTTCCTTTTTTTTTTTTATCAATTTCTCTAAAAAGGACGATGGTTGACTAGAAGTCTGACTGAGTGCCAAAACAATATCATTCTTTTAAAATGTCTGAATTTTACAATTTCAGAAACTGAAACTTGCCAGTTTTCTTCTCTGGGAAACACATCAATACAAAGAGAGATTCACATTTTAAGAAAAGAAACGTGAGTGGACTGACATGTTCACACTAAAAAAAACACGAGATGTCAGTTATATATATATTGAAATGTATTTTAGCTATTCTTCTGTATTAGTATAACTAGTTATCATCATAACTTGGTGCTGGCTAGGCCTGGGGATTCATCATGTTAAGTGCTGGAAAAGGTCAACTCTTTATCACATCACTTCATTCTCTGAAGACGCTGTACAGAAACGCTCGGAGGAGGAGAGCGTCTTGTGAGGTGACCATGACGACCTGGTCACCATGGCCACCATCATCACGACCAGGCCAAAATGGCCGCCATCCCTTCAGACTGTATCGAGGATACCCGGTACTGTTTAGTCCACCTTCGACACAAGAACTCACTGGACAATACAAGCAATAAAAAGCACATTTCATCAGTTGTGTCGTGTCTGACTTGTGTTCGGTTGGGGTTTGTTGACGTTTGATCGCTGGCTAGCCTAGCATTCAGGTGAGTACACATACACACGTTCGATAGTTAGGAGTAGGGGCCAAGAGTTTTTCCTGGTCAGGAAAAAATACACTCTTCTTCAGAGATTAGAGGGGTATTCCATGAACATCGCTAAAGAAAAATCCAGGCTTATTTTTGATGAGACTTTTTTAAAGTGAGACTCATCAAGAAAGCCTGGATTTTCCTTTAGCGCTGTTGATGGAATACCCCCCAGTAATGAGACTCCAATGAGGTGTTGAGGATGGATGGAGTTATCTGTGAAGGACAGTTAATGTATAACTTGGGATTAAGAGGGGCCAAGAGTTTTTCCTGGTCAGGAAACGTTTGGGGCCACAAGTTTTTCCTGGTCAGCTCTTATTCAGAGATCGGTAGCGGGGCTTTGATGAGGTGTTGAGGCTTGGTGGAGTTATCTGTGAAGGACGGTTAATGTATAACTTGGGATTAACAAAGGAGGACTCTGCACATGTTCAATTCCACTGTCTTTATTAGCTAACTCACATACTCTACTACATACTCTACTACAGCAAGTCAGGCATGTCTTCACTATGCACTGTACTTCATTACAGTTGCAACTGCCATTTAATACATTTCTTCTAGTTTTTATGATTGTCTGTTAAAGTTAAAAATAGAGCGTTTTAATGTTAAGCCAGCATATAAAGTGCAATCTTGCATATAGAGTATGTTAGTGGTCTGCCCCTGAGTTACATATGTCTACATCAGTGGTTCTCAAACCTCTCCTCGGGGACCCCCAGCCGCTCCACATATCTCATCTGTTCCACCACCAGCACACCTGATTCAACTAATCAAGTTGATGAGGAGAGGAGGGGAGGGGAGGGGAGGAGAGGAGAGGAGAGGAGGGGAGGGGAGGGGAGAGGAGAGGAGAGGAGAGGAGGGGAGGGGAGGGGAGGGGAGAGGAGGGGAGGGGAGGGGAGGGGAGGGGAGGAGAGGAGGGGAGAGGAGGGGAGGGGAGGGGAGGGGAGGAGAGGAGAGGAGGGGAGGGGAGAGGAGAGGAGAGGAGGGGAGGGGAGGGGAGGTGAGGTGAGGTTTGAGAACCACTGGTCTAGATCTACTGGTATCCCTCCTGGAGTGATTGAGGTTATGTTGGTCAAGTGTGACAATGACATCTAGAATTACAGCACCAGAAACTGGATATTGGCTTCACAAACACATACTCGACACCATGGACCGGTTTCACAGAGAAGGCCTAATCCTGTCTAATCCTCCATCTTCATCTTTTACATCGAAGGTCAGTTTCACATAGTGTTCCCATGACATAAAACCTCCATTGAAGATGCTTTTTAGTCTAGGATCAGGCTTAAGCCTGGTCTGTGAAACCGGCCCCAAGTTACAGACATTAAGGCTCATTATATAAAATGCTTAATTGAGACTGCTTTCATCTATGAACATCTAGATCTTTGCCAAACTGAGATTTCTGATTAAAAACACGATATCAAGACTACAATCCTAGGGGGGTGTTCCATCAACTTCGCTAAAGGAAAATCCAGGCTTTTTTATTAAGTTATTTTTTTCTGAGTGGGGCACTCCCACTCATATATTTCTTTTTATTGACAGATACAGTAGAGATTTTGATAGGAAGGATGGGTGAGAGAGAGAGAGAAGGGATGACATGCAGGATATGTCTGCGGCCGGAATCGAACCGGGAACCCTGAGGATGGGTGAGAGAGAGAGAGAGAAGGGATGACATGCAGAATATGTCCGCGGCCGGAATCGAACCGGGAACCCTGCGGTTACATGGCCGACGCTTAACCCGCTAAGCCACCTAAGCACCCCTAGGCTAACTTTGATAAGTCTCGTGAAATGTATCAAAATACGCCTAGATTGTCCTTTAGTGACGTTGATGGGTATACCCCCCCTAGACTTCTATGTATTCCTCAGTTTGTGTATAATAGTCAGAGTGTACACCTCTGTCAAGTCTATCAATAGCCTTGGTCTCTGAGTTTGTGTTTAGTCAGTCAGAGTGTACAAGTCTGCCAAACTCCCTGTCCATCACTACTACATCACTACTACATCACTACTGCATCACTGTACACCACCCTGGTCCCTGGCGTACCTCTCCACATAGGCCAGCCCGTGGTCGCCGTACGCGTCGTAGCTCTCATACGTGGTCTTCTGGGGCCAGTCCGGGTCGTAAGCGGTGGTACTGTAGATGAACGCCTCCACGATGCTGCCCTTCGCAGGGGCTGGCGTCCCCTCTCCCCCCTGTCCCTCCCCCACCCACTCCTCCACCTCCAGCTTGACGGGGGTCCTCTGGTACATGGTGGGGCACCCCTCGAAGCGGTCCAGGAAGGCCAGCATCTGGGCGTCCACGCTGTAGACCTCCCCCTTGATGTGCTGGCCCTCCCCGGGGCGGTTGAGGAGGAAGGGGATGTTGTACCTGTTAACAGAGGTGCAAACTGGTGATGGCCCAAAAAGGTGACACACTTTGACACAAGATTATCAATGCGTGGATAACCTTAGAGGAGAACATTTTATATAGCGCTAGCACTAATGGTGCTAAATGGATATCGCTAGTACTAACGGTGGTCTAACCATGTAAGTAGCGGCAGATCATGTGACTTGGATGAGACTTAGACCCCCCACCAAATTTTCTTTTGCAGATCTACACGATTCACATGGATGACCTATTTTGAGGTAAAAATAGCTAATTTAGCAGAAAGGTGACAAGTTTACACCCCTGTGTTAACTTCAGAATAGATTTCGAGATCCTTCTGCTTGTTTATAAAGCTCTCACTGGCACAGCACCCAGAATATCTGAAAGATCTTTTGCTAGCATATCAGCCCAATAGAGCTCTCAGGTCTTCTGACGCTGGCTTTCTCTGTGTACCACATGTACAAAAGAGGAGATTTGGTGAGGCTGCATTCTCATTTTATGCACCCAGATTGTGGAATGCACTGCCAGTTTACATTAGGGATGCAACCTCAGCACATGTTCAAGTCAAGACTAAAAACACATCTTTTTAATATTGCCTTTAAATAAGAAAATTATTAAATAATAATAATAATACATTAGACTTATATAGCGCTTTTCTAGACACTCAAAGACACTTTACAAACTGAAAAGATCGAGTAGTAATAATAAAAAGAAACAGAAAATAGATCATGGTCGTGCTGGGGACACATGGGAAGGGGGGGGGAAGAGGGTTAACTGGTGAAGGCAAGCTTGAAGAGGTGGGTTTTGAGGGCCTGTTTAAATGATGATTATATGATGATTAAAGCACTTTGAGCTGCAACCAGGGTTCCCACACCTTCTGAAACATCAAATGCAAGCACCTTTCAAGCACCTTTCAAGCACCTTTCAAGGACTTTCAAGACTCAATTCCCTCAAATTCAAGGACCTAACACGGCATAGTTTGAGACAGAACTAGTTGACGAGCTAAGTAAAACATTTTTGGATATATATTTTTTTTTAGAGAGAGAGAGGGGAATTCAAGCACTTTCAATGACCCATGTCTATTTTTAAGACCTTGATTTCTTTTTCTCAAATTCACAAACTTTCAAGGATTTCAAGGACCCGTGGGAACCCTGTGCAACGTTTGCAGGACCAGCGCTATACAAGTAAAGGTTCTTATTATTAAAGGTTCTTACTGGCTGGCGATCACCAGTGGGTAGCGGTCCACGGTGCGAGCGAGGCCCAGGAACTCCGACCCCCCGTTGGCCGTGTCCAGCAGCCGGGGGTAGTTGGGCTGCCCCTTCTTCAGGGTCCCGTACACGAAGATGTGCGTCATCCGGACAGACGGCAGACAGATCTGGAAACATCACAACCCAACATCAGAATACATCATCAGTTGTCTTTGTAGTAGATCAGGGGTGTCAGACTCTATTTCATCCCGGGCCACATACAGGGCGGTTGTGGCGCAGGAGGTAGAGCCGCCGTCTAATGATTGGCGGTTCGAGCCCCGGCTGGCCACATGTCGAAGTGTCCTTGGGCAAGACACTGAACCCCAAATTGCTCCCAGTGAGCGGGCCGGCGCCTTGCATGGTAGCTTGCCGCCATTGGTGTGTGAATGGGTGAATGAGAGGCTGTTGTAGAGCGCTTTGGAATAAGGCGCTAGATAAGTACAGCAGTACAGTCACATCAGCATTATGGTTGCCCTCAAAGGGCCGGTTGTAACTGTAGTAAGACTATATCAATGTATCTAGGCTACTCTTTGTTATATTACATAATTGCCTCTGCATTTGATTATTATTGTTTTAGTAATAACTTAATTAATAACTAGCTCTGAAAGCAGAAGTCTAGGAACAATAATGGCAAGCTGACATTTAAGTGTACAACTATTTTAGCAGTACTGCAGGCTAGTACAATTTATTTACTTTCATAAAATGAGTTTGGTAACAAAAGCACATGCTTGTGCATCGATATGCATGTACATGTATGTACAACATGCTGTATATGGGCGCGCACACACTCGCACACACGCACGCGCGCGCACGCACACACACACACACACACACACACACACACACACACACACACACACACACACTCACACTTCTCTGTGTTATTATAACAGAAGTGATCTGACTTACCAGCAACGACGCAAGCAGGAAGGGTGAATGTCCTCTCAACACTCTCATTGAAGCCTTGCAGGAGGTTAATTATCAACACAACTTAATGATTTAATGATTTAAGACGCGGGATGTTGTGTTGGACGACTGAATGATCTCGGCGTGTCGCCAACGAGTTGTGCCGTGTTGACTTCCGGGTTGGGATCAGGGTGGTTAATTGTATGAACGCCCTCTGGTGGCGACGCGGTGTATGTGCTGTTTGTATCCTCTTAACAACCCGGTGATTCATTTTGTCATGAGACTGAGACCTCTAAGTCAATCACCATTTATGCATCTGTTTGAGTCCTACTGTCCTGTACAGAGGAACATTAAATAAAATCATTTTAAAAATGAATGTCAGAACCTTTTTTCTTCTCGGTCTCAGGAGGTTATGTGCTTGTTTGATAGCGCCCTCTAGTGGCCACATTGCGTATGTGCTATTGTATGAAGGCGCCATCTGCTGGGCACATTGCGTATGTGCTATTATTTTGTTTTATTATTATTATTATTAATAATAATAATATATATATTATATTATTATATATTATATATATTATATATTTTATAATAAATAAATAATAATATATTATTATTATTATTAATTATTATATTTTAATATATGTATTATTATATTATATTTATATTATTTATTATTATATTATATTTATATTATATTATATTTATTATTTATTTAATATTATATTAATATTATTATTATATATAATAATAATTATTATTATATATAATAAATTATGTATTATATATTATATATATATTATAATAATAATAAAAAAATAAAAAAAATAATACCTAAGACTTATATAGCGCTTTTCTAGACACTCAAAGACGCTTTACAAACTGAAAAGATCGAGTAGTAGAATAAAAAAAGAAACAAAATAAATAAATAAAAGAAAGTATAGGGGTCTAATTAATTTTTTGATTATTAAATCTAAATATAAGTGTCTTTGTAGGACAATCTACTCTGTATACTGCAATTACACCTAGATTTCGGGCGGAGAAACGGAAAACAAGCAATAATAATAAACATGTATTTGTATAGCACTTTTCCTGCAAACGTTGCAGCTCAAAGTGCTCCAATCATTATATAATCATGATTTAATTATTTAGTCATTTAAAGGCAATATTAAAAAGATGGGTTTTAAGTCTTGACTTGAACATACTTGCTGAGGTTGCATCTCTAATGTAAACTGGCAGTGCATTCCACAATTTGAGTGCATAAAATGAGAATGCAGCCTCACCAAATCTCTTCTTTTGTACATGCGGTACACTATTTAAGTGCTTAACTTGCCTTCACCAGTTAACCCTCTCCCTTTCCCCTTCCCATGTGTCCCCCAGCATTACCTTAATTAAGCCCCTATACTTTCTTTTACTTATTTTTTGTTTCTTTTTATTATTACTACTCGATCTTCTCAGTTTGTAAAACGTCTTTAAGTGTCTATAAAATCGCTATATAAGTCTAATGTATTATTATTATTATTATTGTTATTATTATTATTATTATTATTGTACGAAGGCGCCATCTAGTGGCCACATTGCGTATGTGCTATTGGGTGAGGCGCACAAATGAATCATTGAGAGGATTTGTCTTATTGTTTTGTGATTATTAGTTGCCGTCCTGGGTGTTTGTCCTCCTGATATTTTATGCTCCTGCATGCTCTGCTTGTACAGGGACGTAATAAATCAGCCATCGTTCTGTCAGGGAGTGTTCGTCAGAGTTTATTATCGTTTCCTTTCCTTAGTTTCTTTGATGTCCTTATGTCCTTATGTTGTGTCCTTTCCTTATGACCTCCCCTTGTGACCTTTCCTTATGAACTTATCTTGCATCCTTCCCTTGTGTCCTTCCCTTGTGTCCTTTCCTTGCATCCTTCCCTTGTGTCCTTCCCTTATGTCCTTCCCATGTGTCCTTCCCTTGCATCCTTCCCTTGTGTCCTCCCCTTGCATCCTTCCCTTGTGTCCTTCCCTTGTGTCCTCCCCTTGCGTCCTTCCCTTGCGTCCTTCCCTTGCGTCCTTCCCCTGTGTCCTTCCCTTGTGTCCTTCCCTTGTGTCCTTCCCTTGTGTCCTTCCCTTGTGTCCTTCCCTTGTGTCCTTCCCTTGTGTCCTTTACTTGTGACCTTCCCGTGTGTCATTTCCTTGTGTCCTTCCCTTGTTACCTTTCCTCATGAACTTATCTTGCATCCTTCCCTTGTTTCCTTTCCTTGTCCTTTCCTTGTGTCCTTCCCTTCCTTTGTGACCTTCCCATGCATCCTTCCCATGTGTCCTTTACTTTTGTCCTTCCCTTGCGTCCTTCCCTTGTGTCCTTCCCTTGCATCCTTCCCTTGTGTCCTTCCCTTGTGTCCTTCCCTTGTGACCCTCTCGGCCGGCATGTTTAAACGGGCGCCGTGAACACGTGGCAGTCCCTGGACGTTACAGTGCAGGGTTCATCTTCTGGACATCTGCCTGCTGTCTTCAACACCGAGCCAGAAGACCTGGCAGAGGACCGCCTCACCCCTCTCTGGCGCTTCCTCCCTCTCTCCCTCCCTCCCTCCCTCAGAGGACCACCTCACCCCTCTCTCGCCCTCCCTCCCTGCCTGCCTCCCTGCCTGCCTCCCTCCCCTCCCCTTCCCTTCCTCCCTCCCTCCCTCCTCCCTCCTCCCTCCCTCCCTCCCCCAGTGATAATATCACCAGATGGTGTCATAACAGATCTGTTAATTTCGACTGTGTGTGCCAACGTGTGCCAGTCTTTGCCGATTATGGGTTTACAGGAAATGAGTTAGAGTCATAATAAGCAGTTAATTATTTTGGGACTGATATGTAGGCCTAATATAAATACAAAATGCCTGTTTAAACCACGCTCTGATCACGGCTTCCACAGGGAAGAGGAATCACAACACTGTCTTACAAACGACAGATCGACTGCCTCCACTGTAGCAGATACAGTTAGGTCCATATACAGTTAGGTCCATATATATTTGGACACATATTATGTCCTTTCCTTGTGACCTTCCCTTGTGTCCTTCCCTAATTATGACCTTCCCTTGTGCCATTCCCACGTGTCTCCTCTAAGTGTAAGTGGTGCCATTACAGACATTATAGTCCTAGTCTGGTGCTTTAGAGGCGACGTCACTGCCTCCGCCTGAATAAAACATAATTATCCTTAGCTGAGATCTCGTTCCTCGGCCGGCAAGTTTAAACGAGCGCCGTGAACACGTGTCAGTCCCTGGACGTTACAGCGCAGGGTTCATCTTCTGGACATCTGCCTGCTGTCTTCAACACCGAGCCAGAAGACCTGGCAGAGGACCACCTCACCCCTCTCTGGCGCTTCCTCCCTCTCTCCCTCTCTCCCTCCCTGCCTGCCTCCCTCCCCTTCCCTTCCTCCCTCCCTCCTCCCTCCCTCCCTCCTTCCTCCCTCCCTCCCTTCCTCCCTCCCCCAGTGATAATATCACCAGATGGTGTCATAACAGGTCTGTTAATTTCGACTATGTGTGCCAACGTGTGCCAGTCTTTGCCGATTATGGGTTTACAGGAAATGAGTTAGAGTCATAATAAGCAGTTAATTATTTTGGGACTGATATGTAGGCCTAATATAAATACAAAATGCCTGTTTAAACCACGCACTGATCACGGCTTCCACAGGGAAGAGGAATCACAACACTGTCTTACAACCGACAGATCGACTGCCTCCACTGTAGCAGATACAGTTAGGTATATATACAGTTAGGTCCATATATATTTGGACACAGACATAATTTTTCTAATTTTAGCTGTTTACCAAAACATCTTCAAGTTACAGTTATAAAATGAATATGGGCTTAAAGTGCAGACTCTCAGCTTTAGGGTAAGAGTATTCACATTCCATTCACATGGAAGGGTTTAGGAATTACAGCTCTTTAATAATGAGCTCCCTCTTTTTCAAGGGACCAAAAGTAATTGGACAAATGACTCAAAAGCTGTTTCATGGGCCAGTGTGGGCTATTCCTTCATCATTGCTTTATCAGTTAAGCAGGGAAAAGGTCTGAGTTGATTCCAAGTGTGGCATTTGCATTTGGAAGCTGTCGCTGTACACGCACAACATGCAGTCAACAGAGCTCTCAATGCAAGTGAAACAGGCCAACCGTAGGCTGTAAAAACAAAACAAAAATCCGGGGACATTAATGGTGGCCAAATTAACTGTTTGGTACATTCTGAGAAAAAAAGAACACGCTGGTGAGCTCGGCACCACAAAAAGGTCTGGACGTCCATGGAAGACAAGAGTGGTGGATGATCACAGGATCCTTTACATGGTAAAGAAAAACCCCTCCACAACATCCAGCCAAGTGAAGAACAGTCTCCAGGAGGTAGGCATACCATTATCCAAGTTTACCATAAAGGAAAGACTTCACACAAGCAAATACAGAGGGTTCACCACAAGGTGCAAGCCATTCATAAGCCTACCGGAATAGAAAGGCCAGATTAGACTTTGCCAAAAAAACATCTAAAAAAGCCTGCCCTGTTCTGGAACAGCATTCTTTGGACCGATGAAACTAAGACCAACCTGTACCAGAATGATGGGAAGAAAAAAAGTATGGAGAAGGCTTGGAACGGCTCATGATCCGACGCATACCACATCATCTGTGAAAAAACGTGGAGGCAGTGTGATGACATGGACATGCATGGCTTCCAATGGCACTGGGTCACTAGTATTTATTGATGATGTGACAGAAGACAGAAGCAGACGGATGCATTCTGAAGTGTTTAGGGATATTCTGTCTGCTCAGGTTCAGACAAATTCAGCAAAGTTGATTGGATGGTGCTTCACAATACAGATGGACAATGACCCAAAACATACTGCGTAAGCAACCCAGGAGTTTTTTAAGGCAAAGAAGTGGAATATTCTGCAATGGCCAGAGTCAATCACCTGATCTCAACCTGATCAAGCATGCATTTCACTTGCTGAAGACAAAACTAAAGGCAGAAAGACACACGAACAAACAACAACTGAAGACAGCTGCAGTAAAGGCCTGACAAAGCATCACAAAGGAGGAAACCCAGCATTTGGTGATGTCCATGGGTTCCAGACTTCAGGCAGTCATTGCCTGCAAAGGATTCTCGACTAAGTATTAAAAATGAACATTTTATTAATGATAATGTTAATTTGTCCAATTACTTTTGAGCTCCTGAAAATAGGGGACTGTGTATAAAAATGGTTGCAATTCCTAAACGTTTCATACAATATTTTTGTACAACCCCTTGAATTAAAGCTGAAAGTCTGCACTTCAATTATATCTTCATTGTTTCATTTCAAATCCATTGTGGTGGCATACAGAGCCAAAATTATGGAAATTGTGTCACTGTCCAAATATTTACGGACCTAACTGTATATCTTAAAGTGTAATTCTCCCATGCGTCTTCGTTCTGGTGATCTGCCTCCTGTTTCCTCCTGCACCAGCTTGTAACACCGCATCTGTGTTTGTTGAACCATCAAATCCGGCTACGGGCGAGAAGAGGAAAACATTTGATTAAACAGTTTGTTAAAAATCCTCCTAATAAAGCGTGTTCATCCGTTGGCAGACGGCGGTGTTAACTACAGCTGAAACCACAGGACGACTGTAATCTCCAGTCTGACCTCCTCAGCGACAGATCACCACACTGTCCACTCCCAGAGCTCAGCTGATAAGCATCAATCTGTTTGTCTCCTCAAGTCTGCTGCACTTCATTAATAAAATCAATTAACATATTAACATATTAACATATTAACATATTAACATATTAACATATTAACACAGCACACGCAGGGTTCTACTCTCACAGTGTAGGAGCGAATGTATCAGCTTATCACAGAGTCCATGAACTCATCAAAGGGGGGAAATGCGACATGGAAATATGTCAAAATGTAGGACTGCACAAATCAGCCGTAAAACATGTAACAGTAGATCATAATAACAGGGTTCCTGCATGTTTCAACAAGTCAAATTTAAGACTTACAGCCTTACTGACCCAAAAAAAAGTATGAAGGAAAGAAGAAACAAGTCCAAGAATTACTTACAAAGTAAATGTATTCATGTTAAAATAAGAACAAAGTTCTTAATAACAGTAAACAGAACTGGTGCCCCATTGACATAAGGTTTGGCAGAGTTGTGATTTAAGTTTATTGTTGATTTAAGAACAGAGTAGATCACATTTGGCCATAGCATTGAAGATGAAACAACACTAACCAGGCCTATTTTTTTTTTAACAATTAAGTAAACATTTAATGACCAATAATCTATTGATTAGTTACTTTGACATAGTGTTGCTAATGAAAATAATCTGTGAATGTGACAGTCAATATGAAGTAATACCGTATTTTCCGCACTACTGAATAAGGCGCACTTAAAAGCCCAAAAAAATAAAAAGAAACGACAGTGCGCCTTATAATCCGGAGCGCCTTATATATGGATCAAAATGTAAAAATTACATGACCAATAAAAACAATTTAATAATAATAAAATGTTTCAGTACGACTGGTAAACTACAAAGCCGCACCGCTTGCAGCATTACGGTAATCAGTAAACACCGGTGCTTACTCACAGTCCCACACCACTTGTGTGTATAAAGACCACAAAATGGCTCCTGTCAAGAGACACGCTTACGACGCAAAGTTCAAGCTCAAGGCTGTCAGTCACGCAGTAGAAAATGGGAATAGAGCAGCAGCGAGAGAATTCAACATTAATGAATCAATGGTACGGAAGTGGAGGAAGCAAGAAGATGACCTGCGCCAAGTAAAGAAGACTATACAAAGTTTCCGAGGGAACAAAGCGAGATGGCCACAGTTAGAGGACAAACTCGAACAGTGGGTTGTTGAACAGAGAGCAGCAAGTAGAAGCGTCTCTACAGTCACAGTTCGAATGAAGGCAACAGCGCTAGCACGGGACATGAACATCGAGGAATTTGATTTGATGATGAACTGAAAAAGTGAGCTTTACGTGTTATACATAACTGAACAATGTTGAGTTATGCACTAACGTTTGATTTAGTGGTATCAGACTGTTTCTTTTACTTCGTGTTTACTGAAATAAAGTTTGAATGTTTGACTGAATTGAATTAATGAACATCTCATCCCTCTGTCTCCATGTCATTGTAGAACACCCATGCCTTTGGAATGTGAAGCTTGAGGTCTACAAAGACATCTTAAATGAAGGAGGAGAACCTGACGAGACGGAGGATAACATCCTGTCCTTTTCTTCACAGTTGCCCGTGTATCATAGGCTTTAGATTTTGAACTTAAGATCACTCTGATCATTACGTTGTTATGAACCCCAAGAGAAGAGAGAACATTATCGATGGCAGTAGATACGTTTCCGACGACACAGTATACCTAACGACAATACTATCAGACTGTTTCTTTTACTACGTGTTTACTGAATCAGGGAAAAGTTCCCCTCCACGTTTGGGAGAAGAGTGAACAAGGCTGGGAGATATTGTTAATATTGTTAATATGTTATTGTTAATATTGTTAATATTGTTAATATGCACATTAACGTTTGAACAATGTTACCATGGGAGTGAACGGAGTTGTCAGAACGCTTAATAAAGTTTGACTTTATCTGACTGTTTTGTTGACATTCCCTTTAGCACAGCTCCATCTAGTGGATGCATAACGCAACCCCAGTCAAAAAAAAAAAACGACAGTGCGCCTTATAATCCGGTGCGGCCAGTGGTGTAGTCTACGTGATACGCAGGACTACGCCGTATACCCACTAGGAAAGGCCAAGGATTTGCGTATACCCACTTAAAAATGTGCGAGGATACGTAACGGCGTTTTGTGACAGAACTTTCACACTTTTATTCATAAAATTCACCCCGTCTGTGTTACGAAGCACTTACTTCGAACTTTCGGACATGTTTGTTATCACATAACCAGTCGTTCTGAATGCTCTCAGTATTTCCCCTACGATTGCCTTGGGGTGGGCAGGCCAGACCTACCTCCACACTTCGCTTCGTGCTGTGCCAGCGCTGGAGAATGGTTTTGTTTTTGCGCGAGTGTGCGCGTGCGACGCAAGAGAGTTTTTGCAGGGTGAAAGCTCTGCATAAGAAAGTAAGCAAGTTGAAACGTTAGCAAATATAAATGACTGTGTTCTGACAGAGAAAGTTGGTTCAAATGAGTCGTTATTATTGTGACTAGAAAATGTCTGATTATAGTTTCATATGTGAAACTAAGGCCCTTGCACACATGCCAGCTAAAGAGCTAACTGGATGCACTTCATTATTTTACTTAAAGTAGATATACAATCTTTCTTATTCTGCTAGAATTGGGCTTTATGGTAACACCATAATGGTATATTTAGTATAAATAGAAGCATTGGAACAAACATTATAGTAGAAGCATTGGAACAAACCCTCACTCATTGGAAATGTCTGTTTTTTGTAGTTGGACATACGATTTTCTTACAGGTGAGAGAGTAAGTAAAGACAGTATCTGACTGCATTGGCCACAGCCTATCTCCTGTTTCTGTAGCGTGAGGCAGCTTGATGTACAAGTACAGTCCATGCCACCCCCCCCCTCCCAAGGCAGCAAAGACTGGTGTAGATGCATACTGTATGCATAAGTGAGTGTGGTGGTGCGTATGGGGTG
>NC_137679.1:42941718-42944218 GCF_963989245.1 Nansenia antarctica | reverse complement strand
GCCCTCTGGGAGCGGCCGCTCAATATGCCGCTCCCTGTGTGCCCCGGCCATATCCGGGTCTGGCGAGACCGGGATTCGATCCCAGTCCCCGGTGGGCAGCTTGCACTAGAGGCTGATGCTTAGACCGCTGCGGGGCTGACGCCGGTCCTTACTTAAGCTTGTTTCACACAGTCTAACAGCACCATTGTCATTCTATTGCTGACCTACATTTGCTATGTCTCCATTGGCAACTTTGTGTCGGACAACATTAAAATGACATGTGGGGTTCCCCAAGGGTCAATCCTTGGCCCCCTTCTATTCAATCTCTACATGCTTCCATTGGGACACATCATAAGAAAGAACAAAATGGCCTTCCACAACTATGCGGATGACACTCAAATATACATAGCCCTCTCACCGAATGACTATAGTCCCATCTACAATCTCTGTAATTGCATTGAACAAATAAACGCCTAGATGACAAAAAAAACTTCCTCCAGCTAAACAAGGACAAAACGGACATAATTGTATTCGGTACACCTGACAAAAGATCGAAAGTCAGTGCAAAACTTGATTCTGTCTGTCTTCAAACTAAAAAACAGGTCAGAAATCTTGGTGTTATCCTAGACTGATCTAAACTTCAACAGCCACACAAACTTGATAACTAAATCGGCCTACTATCACCTGAAAAACATAACAAGAATGAGAGGTTTCATGTCTAAACAAGACCTTGAAAGCTCCTCCATGCATTTGCCTATTCTATACGTATCGCTATAGTAGATTTACTCAATTATAGAAATGGTCTACTAACAGGCCTATCTAAGGGGGCTGTTTGTAAATTGCAGCTCACCAAAACGCTGCTGCTAGGGTCCTAACAAAAATGAATACGTTTGAACACATTACACCAATCCTGAGATCTCTACACTGGCTACCAGTCTCTCAGAGAAAGTGCTCCTAATTGTATACGAATCACAAAATAGTCTTGGACCAAAATACATATCAGATCTCCTCCCACCCCACATTCCAGCAAGGCCCCTAAGGTCAGCTGAGGCTAATCATTTCAAGAGTGAAGTGCTCCTGGAACAAAACCCCTGAATAAATCAAACAGGTCAAAACCCTAAAAATATTTAAATCTTAAAGCTAAAAACCTTCATGTTGCAACAGTTATGATTAAACACCAACACTTCCATCCATGTATTTTTATTCATTTCTATTATCTTATTAAATGTTTATATTTAATAATATAAACATCTTGATATATTTTATTTAATGTATGTAAAGCACTTTGAATTGCCCCTGTTGTATGAAATGAGCTATACTTGCCTTGCCTTAAACAGTCTGTTCTGAGACAGACAGACCCAGCTGCTTTCAAACTCTATGTCTTTTCTGCTCTCTCTGCAGTTACTGTCACCTGTGGTGATTCTGGTGAGAGGAGGTTCAATAGAGCCACTGGAGTGATGACTTTGTTGTTGTTGTGTGCTTAACCCAGGGGAGGGGTGACAGAACGCTGTTTGGTAAGCTCCCAGCCAGACAGACTTGGCAGAGATTCCACAGTTTAAAAATGGAGCTTAAAATCACAACAGCTACTTGGCTACGAAACAAAGCATCATCATTGATGGATTTTTGGCAAATAAAGTCACCCTTGGCACTGTAGAAGTTTCAAGTTGCAAGTTTATTTCACTTTACACAAGTGTAAGAGAGTAAAAGGCTTCGGTTCCTGACATTGCAGCACAAGACAATAAGGCAATAGGCATAATTCAGGATAAAAAAGTGACAATAGTACATTACATAAGTGACAAATAAGACAGGATACAATCAGCAATACAACTAGTAATAAAATAGATCAAGTAGTAAAGTGGCTGTGAGCTTAAGGTTAAGGTAGTCCGTATGCATGGGGTGTGCTTGGGGATGATAGTCAATTCTCTACAGTCAGCTTGTTCATGAGCCTGATCGCCTGGGGGAAGTAGCTGTTGGTTAGTCTGGGGGAAGTAGCTGTTGGTTAGCCTGGGGGAAGTAGCTGTTGGTTAGCCTGGAGGAAGTAGCTGTTGGTTAGCCTGGGGGAAGTAGCTGTTGGTTAGCCTGGGGAAGTAGCTGTTGGTTAGCCTGGGGGAAGTATCTGTTGGTTAGTCTGGGGGAAGTAGCTGTTGGTTAGTCTGGGGGAAGTAGCTGTTGGTTAGCCTGGGGGAAGTAGCTGTTGGTTAGCCTGGGGGAAGTATCTGTTGGTTAGTCTGGGGGAAGTAGCTGTTGGTTAGTCTGGGGGAAGTAGCTGTTGGTTAGTCTGGGGGAAGTAGCTGTTGGTTAGCCTGGGGGAAGTATCTGTTGGTTAGTCTGGGGGAAGTAGCTGTTGGTTAGTCTGGGGGAAGTATCTGTTGGTTAGCCTGGGGGAAGTAGCTGTTGGTTAGCCTGGGGGAAGTATCTGTTGGTTAACCTGGGGGAAGTAGCTGTTGGTTAGCCTGGGGGAAGTAGCTGTTGGTTAGCCTCTGAGTTTTAGCCCTGAGGCTCCAGAAGAGGCTTTGTCACT